>NW_026058416.1:0-34918 GCF_023721935.1 Panthera uncia
AATAAAGATTGAAGCAGAAATTAATGCTATCGAAACAAAAAAAAAAATCAGAACAGATGAATGAAACCAGAAGCTGGTTCTTTGAAAGAATTAACAAAATTGATAAACCACCAGCCAGTTTGATCAAGAAGAAAAAGGAAAGGACCCAAATAAGTAAAATCAAGAATTAAAGAGGAGAAATCACAACCAACACAACAGAAATAAAAACAATAATAAGAGAATATTATGGGCAATTATATGCCAACAAAATGGGCAATCTGGAAGACATGGACAAATTCCTAGAAACATACACTACCAAACCTGAAACAGGAAGAAATAGAAAATTTGAACAGACCCATAACCAGTAAGGAAATCGAATTGGTAATCAAAAGCTGTCAAAAAACAAGAGTCCAGGGCCAGATGGCTTTCCAGGGGAATTCTACCAAACATTTAAGGAAGAGTTAACACCTCTTCTCTTGAAACTGTTCCAAAAAATAGAAATGGAAGGAAAACTTCCAAACTCTTTCTATGAAGCCAGCATTACCCTGATTCCAAAACCAGAGACCCCACTAAAAAGGAGAACTATAGACCAATTTCCTTGATGAACATGGATGCAAAAATCCTCAACAAGATATTAGCCAACCAGATCCAACAATACATTAAAAATTTATTCACCACGACCAAGTGGGATTTATACCTGGGATGCAGGGCTGGTTCAATATCTGCAAAACAATTAACATGATTCATCACATCAATAAAAGAAAGGACAAGAACCATCTGATCCTCTCAGTAGATGCAGACAAAGCACTTGACAAAATACAGCATCCTTTCTTGATAAAAACCCTCAAGAAAGTAGGGATAGAAGGATCATACCTCGAGATGATAAAATCCATATATGAGTGACCCAACGCTAATATCATCCTCAATGGGGAAAAACCGAGAGCTTTCCCTCTAAGGTCAGGAACAAGACAGGGATGTCCAGTCTCGCCACTGTTATTCAACATAGTATTGGAAGTCTTAGCCTCTGCAATCAGACAACACAAAGAAATAAAAGGCACCCAAATCAGCCAGGAGGAGGTCAAACTTTCATTCTTCACAGATGACATGATACTCTATATGGAAAACCCAAAAAATTCCACCAAAAAACTGCTAGAACTGATTCATGAATTCAGCAAAGTTGCAGGATATAAAATCAATGCACAGAAATCGGTTGCATTCCTACATACCAACAATGAAGCGACAGAAAGAGAAATCAAGGGATTGATCCCATTTACAGTTGCACCAAAAGCCATAAAATACCTAAGAATAAATCTAACCAAACAGTTGAAAAATCTATACACTGAAAACTATAGAAAGCTTATGAAAGAAGTTGAAGAAGACACAAAGAAATGGAAAAAGATTCCATGCTCCTGAATAGGAAGAACAAATACTGTGAAAATGTCTATCCTACCCAAAGCAATCTACAAATTCAATGTGATCCCTATCAAAGTAACACCAGCATTCTTCACAGAGCTAGAACAAATAATCCTAAAATTTGTATGGAACCAGAAAAGACCCCGAATAGCCAAAGCAATCTTGAAAAAGAAAACCAAAGCAGGAGGCATCACAATCCCAGACTTCAAGCTATACTACAAAGCTGTAATCATCAAGACAGTATGGTACTGGCACAAGAACAGACACTCAGATCAATGGAATAGAATAGACCCCAGAAATGGACCAACAAACATATGGGCAGCTAATCTTTAACAAAGCAAGAAAGAATATCCAAAGGAATAAAGACAGTCTCTTCAGCAAGTGGTGCTGGGAAAACTGGACACCGACATGCAGAAAAAAGAACCTGGACCACTTTCTTACACCATACACAAAAATAAACTCAAAGTGGATGAAAGACCTCAATGTAAGACAGGAAGCCATCAAAATCCTCAAGGAGAAAGCAAGCAAAAACCTCTTTGATCTTGGCCGCAGCAATTGCTTACTCAACACGTCTCCAGAGGCAAGGGAAACAAAAGCAAAAATGAACTACTGGGACCTCATCAAAATAAAAAGCTTCTGCACAGGGAAGGAAACAATCAGCAAAACTGAAAGGCAACTGACAGAATGGGAGAAGATATTTGCAAATGACATATCAGATAAAGGGTTAGTATCCAAAATCTATAAAGAACTTATCAAACTCAACACCCAAAAAACAAATACTCCAGTGAAGAAATGGACAGAAGACATGAATAGACACTTCTCCAAAGAAGACATCCAGATGGCCAACTGACACATGAAAAAATGCTCCACATCACTCATCATCAGGGAAATACAAATCAAAACCACAATGAGATACCACCTTACACCTGTCAGAATGGCTCACATTAACAACTCAGGCGACAACAGGTGTTGGCGAGGATGTGGAGAAAGAGGATCTCTTTTGCATTGTTGGTGGGAACGCAAGCTGGTGCAGCCACGCTGGAAAACAGTATGGAGGGTTCTCAAAAAAACTAAAAATAGAACTATCCTACGACCCAGCAATTGCACTACTAGGCATTTATCCACAGGATACAGGTGTGCTGTTTCGAAGGGACACATGCATCCCCATGTTCATAGCAGCACTATCAACAATAGCCAAAGTATGGAAAGAGCCCGAATGTCCATCGATGGATGAATGGATAAAGAAGATGTGGTGTATGTATATATATATACATATACACACACACAATGGAGTATTACTCAGCAATCAAAAAGAATGAAATCTTGCCATTTGCAACTACGTGGATGGAACTGGAGGGTATTATGCTAAGTGAAATGAGTCAGAGAAAGACCAAAATCATATGACTTCACTCACATGAGCGCTTTAAGAGACAAAACAGATGAACATAAGGGAAAGGAAACAAAAATAATATAAAAACAGGAAGGGGAACAAAACAAAAGAGACTCATAAATATGGAGAGCAAACTGAGGGTTGCTGGAGGGGTTGTGGGGGGGGTGGGCTAAATGGGTAAGGGGCATTAAGGAATCTACTGAAATCATTGCTTCACTATATACTAACTAATTTGGATGTACATTTTAAAAAATAAAAAAATAAGGTTAAAAAGAAAGAATGCTTACTTTATTATTATAATCTTTTTTTTAAAAGGGAGAGGGGGGGCACAAGTGAGCAAGGGAGAGAGAGAGAGAGAGAGAGAGAGAGAGAGAGAGAGAGAAGCAGGGCTCACCTGATATGGCACTCGAGCTCACCCAATGCGGGGCTCGATCTCAGAAACTGTGGGATCATGACCTGAGCCGAAGTCAGACACTTAATGACTGGGCTACCCAGGTGCACAAGAATGCGACTTTAAATGACAAGGAATAGTTTTCTTTTCTTTTCTTTTTTTTGATGATGAGGGTTATTTATTTATTTTTTTAATATATGAAATTTATTGTCAAATTGGTTTCCATACAACACCCAGTGCTCATCCCAAAAGGTGCCCTCCTCAATACCCATCACCCACCCTCCCTTCCCTCCCACCCCCCATCAACCCTCAGTTTGTTCTCAGTTTTTAACAGTCTCTTATGCTTAGGCTCTCTTCCACTCTAACCTCTTTTTTTTTTTAGCAATGAGAAAGAATGAAATATGGCCTTTTGTAGCAATGTGGATGGAACTGGAGAGTGTGATGCTAAGGAATAGTTTTCTATAAAACTGAAGTCAAGAAAGTAATATATAGTTAAAATAAATCACCACTGGATTTTTTTCCCTAAAATTCCCTAAGGAAAAGCTAATATCCAAAGACTTTTTGAAGCTCCTCTGAAAATGTTACATATATCCAGAACCCTAATACGATTATCATTGATGTTAAAAAATGACACCGAATATTGCCACACTTTTCACCACAAAAAGTCGTCTTTGAAATACTAAAATACACTCACAAAGAAACATTTAAATGTCCGTCATGCATTCGAGTCAGTTCAGCGGAGATACTTAGGCACATGAAAGAATTGCTGAGTATTAAACCTGAGATAAAGGTGGGATAACAAAAAGAAACTCCTAGAATACTCCTATCATTCACTGAGTGTGAATTCAACAAATATTTGTTACCCTCAGTCCTTCTCCCCAACCTTTATTGTTTTGGTAGCAGCACACGGTGGAGTGCAACACTCTGTAACTGCACTTAGCTTCCACAGCCCATGGCCACGGTCAGCTGCATAATGCTGGTTCTCTCACACCTAACAGTCTCTTCCTCTGCAAACAGACCCAGTGAACCACCACGGCCCCTATCAAGTCACCAATGCTCTGGGGGCAGTTCTGCTATTGGCTCTTTTTAGGCAGGTGAGGGGAGGGGATGGCAGACTGGGGAGTCTGCAGGGAAGAGACACATTGAGTTTGCTTGTGTGTTTATTACTTAATGTTTTATTTTTTATTTTTATTTTTTTAATGTTTATCTATTTTGAGGGAGAGACAGACAGAATGTGAGCAGGGGAGGGGCAGAGAGAGAGGGAGACACAGAATCCAAAGCGGGCTCCAGGCTCTAAGCTGTCAGCACAGAGCCTGACATGGGGCTCAAACACACGAACCATGAGATCATGACCTGAGCCAAAGTCGGAGGCTTAAATGACTGAGCCACCCAGGCGGCCCTTAATTAATGTTTTAAACACAGTATTTATTCAAAGTGCGTCAACCAGTCTTTAATGCCTTCAAAGAGCCTTCTCCTTACATATTTCCTCCACCACAATCTCCCCACAAAACACTTATTTTAAAAGAACACTCTGGTACACTCTATTAAGAAGCCCAAGAAGGAGGACAAATGTCCTGAACACAGTTGTATCTTAAACAGGAGGTGCGATTAGGTCAATACAGCATAGAGTGCATTGAGCGGTGCTGGAAATAATGCAAACATGATCCAATTAGCAATTTTTTTGTTTGCTTGGTTTAGTTTTTCCTTTTTTCCCGGGGGGGGGGGACTGTAACAGTTTTACTAAGATATAATTCATATATCCATACAATTCACCCGTTTCAATTGTACAGGTTAACAGTTTTTAGTGCGTTCGGAGAGTTTTGCAGCCATCAGCACAATCAGTTTCAAAGCATTTCATCACCCCAAAAAGAAACCCATACCCTCCTTGTTCCCCCAGCCCCATCAGGTCCAGCTGTGCTGATAACCGATCAAAGTAAATTCTGCAAATCCTTTAAAAGCAGCTCCACATCTACTTTTCCTTTTTGAAGTTACTGACTCTCCTTTTGTTCTGGTTTCTGACTGGCAACATTCACTGCAGGGTTAGGACGAGGTGAGTCAAGTGCCCAGCCTCTGGCCCAAAGCCTAAGGTAGCACTGAAGCTCTCAGTCAGCAAGAAAATTATGACTGTAATGCAATATTTTAAAGATGAAAATGAATCCAAAAGCCCCAGAATTGTAAATAAGGCAATTTATTTACAACTGCCTTTTTGTAATAAGTGCTATTTACAAAAACAGGCAGCCAGACCATGGGCACAGCTTACAAACTCAATTTTTGAACATACTGCATTATAAGTTACATATCTTGATGCTTGAGTGATTTTACTGCCCCTTAAACTTTGTACGTGAGACAAGTGCCTGACTATTCTCACCTTTGTCCTAGTTCAGATATTGTTTTCATTTTTTCCCTTCTTTTTGTCCTTCCTTTGTCAATGGACCAGTATAAAACAAAATATATATTTTTAAGTTAATTTATTTATTTTGAGAGAGAGAGAGAGAGAGAGAGAGAGAGAGAGCAGGGAAGGGGGAGAGACAGAGGGAGAGAATGAATCCCAAGTAGGCTCCACATTGTCATTGCAGAGCCCGACGTGGGGCTTGAACTCACAAACTGAGATCATGACTGAGCGACCCAGGTGCCCCAAAACAATATAATTTTGAAAGGCTAGGGAGACTGTTAGAAAAGAAGCAAGAAAATCAAATGATCTAGGAACTGGGCCATCAGCCCCTGAATAATGGAGACACTGTAAACATTTGCAAGAACTCAACTCTGGGACCTGACAGGTAAAAACACAGATTTTCTATTAGCATGATGGCCAACAGGGGCATGGTAGCAAAACTCATGTTGCACGACATATTTATTAATGATTTCAAGGGCCAATGTAAAACAGGGGCAGTAAAAGTTGCTGATGCAAATTTATTAAGTTAATAAAAATTATGGAGGAACATAAAAAGCAGAGTAATCTAATTGGGCTCTGTGAATGAGCCACCTGATAAAATTTAACCCAGAAGAGAATAATTGAGGGAACAAAACCCAGAGGTACTCAGGAAAAACAGCCAATAACCAAAGCCCTAAGACGCCACTGGCTTGGCAAGATCCAAAATGTGTACACGGTGTTTGAATATAATAATGAAAGGGTATGGAAAAATTCAGAGATGTTACAGCTTACATTCGGGGTCTTAATGAATCTCCTCCCATAACAGCTCCCCTGTCACAGTCTCTTCCTACAATGACTGCTCCTTGAGAAATTCTGGTCCATTTGCTTAAGGAGCCTGAGATGGAGAGCAAACATCCTGAACATAGTTGTATTTTAAATAAGAGGTACAGTTAGGTCACTGCAGCTCAAAATAAGGAGCTCCGAGAGACACAGGCAGATGAGACATGTCAAAATGTGGGTCTTTGCACTCAGAAGGCTTAGGAAGAATTAAGATTACTTTAGCAAGTGTGGAAGGCATAAAAAGAGTGAGAATAATGGTAAAGGAGGATCTCAGGATCTCATTAGTCATGAAATACACGAGACAAAGGATGATGACCAAGCAAATTGCACTGGAAAACAGAGAAAAAGGAAATGCTTCCTACAAAAAGCAGAATCGATAGGAGTTATTGACATGCAGCGGGAAGCTCGTGCTTGGGATTATGATCAAAAGGGCTGTAAATATGCACATTTAAGCCCAGGCAGAAGACAACATGTGGCCAGGTCCCCTGTGGGTTCCAAAGCAGCAGAGAAATGGGGAGGGCGTCCTAAGGATGATGACTGTCTCAGCTCACAGAGCTCCACTGGAAATGAAGAGGAATCAGAAGACCCTGTATGTGCCAATTGGTGCTGGGTTTCTTGTCTTTCTGCCTGGTTGCTCTTTCTACTGGTTTTAACCCTATTTATGCTCTAGCAGTTGAACCTGTGTGGGCTGCATTGTATGGGTTCCTGTGCCTTCCAGCTTCTAGTTTTATAATAAGGAGTGCCTGGCACAGGACAGGAAAAGTGACTGTGAGGCTTCTCTGCAACTGTTCACAGCACAATGGAGATTTCCCCAGGTGACTGGCCCATGCCTGGCCTGCCATCAAGACCCTCGGTCAAGTAGCTGAGGCTTCTGTCTTCTGTGCTTCGTTATCTCAGGCAGTCATGCCATGTGGCCTTAGCACGTGCACCCTGACACTGGCAACACTTGGGTTACACTCCTAACTTTCCACGGACATAGTACAATTACGTCCATTTTACAGATGAGAACCCTGTGATAACCTGATGTCATTATGAAGATTTTGTTACTATGGGAGGATACATGTAATGTGCAACGGTCACCACCGTATTTTCCAAGATTTTCCCATCATGCAAATCTTCAATTGCTTTAAAAAATCTTTTTGCGGCAAAATCTGCATGACATTAAACCTGCCATTAAACGGCAGTAAGTACATTCATATGGCCATGCAATATCACCACCTCTCACCCGCAAATCTCTTCATCCAACAGCAACCCCACGGCCGAGCCCCAGCCCCCCGGCAACACCATCCTACTTTCTGCGTCTCTGAACCTGACTACTCGAAGCACCTCCTAGGAGCCGTCATACCGTATCCATCCATTTGTATCTTATCCACTCCGCCAAATGTCCTCAACATACATCCACATGTAGCACGTCAGAAGTTCACTCCTTTCTAAGACCGAGTATGTTCCATTATATGTAGACATTACACACTGTTTCTCCATTTGTCCAGTGATGGACATTTGGGTTATTTCCACCTTTGGCTATTGTAAATAACGCTGGTACGAACATCTGCATACGATACCTCAGTCCCTGTTTTCAACTCTTTCCGATACACACTTAGAATGGCTGGTTGTCTGGTAACTCTAGCTTGAGTTTTTGAGGATCTCCATGTCAGTTTCACTTTTTGATTCAACAACAAAAAATAAAAGCCTAAAACCCTTCACCTTCATGTCCATTATAATGTACTCTTGATAAATAGACACTAAACCTATAAGAATTTCCAATGGACCCAAGGGATACAGGAGTACTGATGCATAGGGGCACTTGTACCCCAATGTTAAAGCAGCACTCTCAACAATAGCCAAATTATGGAAAGAGCCTAAATGTCCATCAACTGATGAATGGATAAAGAAATTGTGGTTTATATACACAATGGAGTACTACAGGGCAATGAGAAAGAATGAAATACGGCCCTTTGCAGCAACATGGATGGAACTGGAGAGTGTGATGCTAAGTGAAATAAGCCATACAGAGAAAGACACATACTATATGTTTTCACTCTTATGTGGATCCTGAGAAACTTAACAGAAGACCACGGGGGAGGGGAAGGAAAAAAAAAAGAGGTTAGAGTAGGAGAGAGCCAAAGCATAAGCATAGCATAAGACACTCTTAAAAACTGAAAACAAACTGAGGGTTGATGGGGGGTGGGAGGGAGGGGAGGGTGGGTGATGGGTATTGAGGAGGGCACCTTTTGGGATGAGCACTGGGTGTTATATGGAAACCAATTTGACAATAAAGTTCATATATTGAAAAAAAAAGAATTTCCAATGGAAACATCTAAAGAGCTATAAAAAAAAAATACACGGAGGGCACCTGAGTGGCTCAGTCAGTTAAGCATCTGACACTTGATTTTGGTTCAGGTCATGACCTCACGGTTCATGAGTTCAAGCCCCATGTTGGGCTCTGTGCTGACAGCGTGGAGCCCGCTTGGGATTCTCTCTCTCTCTCTCTCTCTCTCTCTCTCTCTCTCTCTCTCTGTTCTTCCCCTGCTTGCACTCTCTCTTTCTCAAAAATAAATAAATAAACAGGGGAGCCTGTGTGGCTCAGTCGGCTGAATGTCAACTTCAGTTCAGGTCATGATCCCATGGTTCACAGGTTTGAGCCCAGTGTTGGGCTTTGTGCCAACAGCTCAGAGCCTGAAGCTTGCTTCAGATTCTGTGTCTGCCTCTCTCTCTGCCCCTCCCGTGCTTGTACTCTATCTCTCTCTCAAAAACAAATAAAAAACATTAAAAAATTTTTAGATAAATAAACTTAAAAAATATATATGGCATCTAGCCGGGTAAAAATCCAATTGCCTGACTATAATAATGATTCCTTATATTGGTGCTGAAAATGCAGTAATGTGACAACACACACATCACTGTTCTTTGGAAATTAGTTTCAGAAACATCATGTTAAACTTTACTTCTTCTGGTGAAGGAGTGAGTTTTATACTACTATTTTTAGGGATATAATTGCGTGAAAAAAAATCCATATTTTGAAAATGAAAGCCTTGCCATGCCTACACAGAGACCAGAAGGGAGAGAGACTAAACTCTCCTTCATGCCTGCAATCTCTGAGCCCACACCTGCACTAGAATCACCTCCATCATACCCCACCCAGAGCTGCTCTGTACGCCTGTCTCTTCTTGTCCCCAATAACTCTAATAAACTCTCAGGGAGAACTCTGTGCTTTCACAACACCAATTACAAGGGAGTCGTTTATGATCTGACGAGTCAGGTGCGCAGTCTGCCATGCGTTGATTCCTGCTTAAAGCCGGGGTGTCAGGACAAAATGTCAGCCACGCATCCCTCCCTAGTGACCCCATCAGGTGGTCAGGCATGTTTTGAAAGGTGATGATAAGACCGGTCGCGCAGAGCCTGTCTGATGCTTAGTGAAGAGTGACAAGTCAATTCCGGGAAGCTCGGTGCTGCTGTTGCACACACCGCCTCTGAAGGTCAGTTTGGCATTGAGATCTCCACGATGGCAGGGGCCTCGGGGAGGCTGACGCACTGGTGCAAATGTGTTTGGGAGCGGGGCTTACCTAGCACCCGGAATACTGAGTCTGGAAGGTCCATCAGATGCAGCTGCCCCGGTCCTGGCGTGTAACCAGATGCCCTCCAAGACCGAAACGGGAGCCCCTTTTGCAAGAACAGTCAAATCCACTGTGTGCAAACCCAACTCAGATTCACACGTGGGGGTGGGATTTATCCTCCCCTTCTTTTTCCTTTCTTTCTTTTTTTTTTTTTTTTTCAGTTTTAGGGAAAAATGGTGGAGAACTTTCAGAAAGATGTTTTAGAAGTCTGTACTTCCTGAAGAAGTGCAGGATGATTCTGTCGTGCACAGGAAAGCCGCCCAAAGTGACACTCACTCAGTGCTTCTCAGATGTTAGCGTCCCAGACAGTACCTGGTCTGTGCTGGGTAAGAGTGCAGGTGCCGGGGCTCCGCCTCCAGAAAGGTCTGATTCTCTGCATCTGAGCACCAGGAATCTGTGTTTGCAGCCCCGCATCAGGTAATCTGATGGAGGCCGTGTGTTAGTTTCCTGCCGCTGCTAATGCATATTCCCACCAACGGAGTGGTTTCAGACACGAATCTGATCTCTTCCAGGTCTGGAGCTCAGGTGACAAAAGCCTCAGTGAGCTAAAGCGTGGTGTGAACGGGGCTGTGTTCCTTCTGGAGGCTCAAGGGGAGAATCTATTTCTGTGCCTTCTGAAGCTTCTAGAGGCTTTCGGCATTCCGCAGCTGACTCCTCGGCATTCCTCCTCTTCCTGTATCTGTAATGCAGGCACCGTTGCCTCTTCTGAGTTGGCTTCCAGCCCTGCATATGTATTTATCTTTGACCGCCGCTGGGAAAGGCTCTCTTTCTCACGCTGCACCCTCTGGCTTGCTTTTTCTGGAGTCAAATCTTCCACTGCCCTCCTCTGGAAGGATCCCTGTGATTACCTCGGACCCACCTCACTAATGCATGATCACCTCTACACCTCAAGGTCCCTAGCTTAGTCACACCTGCAAAGTCCCTTTTACCCTATAAACCAACACATTCCCGGTTTTGGCGATGAGGGTGTAGACCTGTTTCGCAGGGAGAGAATGGGCATTATTCTGCATACTGCAGGTGGTCCACAGGCCACACTCAGGAAAAAAAAAAAAAAAACCGTAAGAAGCAGTATTTACTTCATTTTTCTCATTACTCACAATACCCACAAGGCAGTGGTTCCCAGCTGGGAGAGGGAGGGGTGATTCTTCTGCCCTGGGCACATCTGGCAATGTCTGGGAGGGATTGTGAATTTATGTAGATGGAGATGAGATTGAGAGAGAACCCACGAGAAGAAATGCAACTTTTCTTCTAACCAACAAACTGCTACATATCCTCTCTTGCCCAGGGCAGTGCTAATGGAGAGGACATGCCATGTGGGGTCAGGTGATGCTGGGTGTACACAGAGAGTGCTTCAGTGACTTTCTGAGCCTTTGGCTTCCTCATCTGCAACCTGAGAAGAATCTACCTCGCTCAGAGAGGGGAGGGGAGCCCTGGCTGTGATGGCTAACACACGTTTCTTCTGGTTAGTTCCCTAAGCGTTAGCTTATGAGCCACTATTTCAGCCTCGCTCAGACAGAGGCTCCCAGGAGGCAAGGACTTTGAGTTACTAAACACAATGCATTGGAAACTGCCCAAAGCCGTGTACATCCGGTCCTTACATCTCATCAACAGCAGTCAGATCAAAAGGAAAACAGAGCAAGCAAGCAGCTGGTGCTAGGACTTAAGCCAAAGTGCTGGTCAAACAGAAGACGTACATAAATCACAACAGAGGAAGGGATTAGGAAAGGTCCTCGAAAATCTGAAATGTGCACAATACCAATCCAATCCCCAAAGCAGTGCATACGTGGTGACTGCTGAGAGCAGAAAGGACGGACAGCCAACCACACACCTATAAAACAAAGAAAAGGTGAAGTGAGGGGACAGGAGTCTGTTATGCCGCGAGATGAAGAGCTGAGCTCCACGGCAGTGACACAGAGCACTGCACATGGGCTGAAGGAGGGGAGGACGGCCTCGCAGAGCCGATGTGGCCCAGGTGCCAGCAGCACGGCAGGCTACTACGTTTTTCCCGTGCGAGCCTCAGCTAGTGAGTCTTGTTGAAACAAAATACATTCAATTCTGGCCGAGGCTCCGTGGGCATCCCGCGAGGTCCTGTCTGTGGAAATGAGCATGGAGAACAAGCAGGTGGGCACCCCTAACTGAAATCCATTCTGCTCGTGAGAGACGCCGGGGCGCAGGCCAGCTGCACAGCGTGGGACACAGCAAAAGACACCACCATCACCCATTATCCCCGAACGTGGGCGTGAAGAATGTGCCCACAACCAGGAAGCAGGGGAGGATCCCCATGGAAACGCTTAATCACTGACATTTCAGTTCCCAGTGCCAGTGCCGATAACAGGAGGCGCTGACTGTGACCTATTGCTAATAGTTTAGCAAGGTAAGCAGGGAGCATCTTTCCCTGGTCACAAACCACACTGGGTACAGTTTTCCTTTCCTTCTTCCCTATACTTGGAACAAGCCTTTGGAAAAAACCCATATGGGAGGGTGGGTGCCTGGGTGGCTCAGTCGATTCAGCGTCTGACTCTTGGTTTTGGCTCAGGTCATGATCTCACGGTTCCATGGGTTCGAGCCCCGTGTTGGGTTCTGTGGTGGCAGTGTGTGGCCAGCTTGGGATTCTCTCTCTATCCCTCCCCTGCTCATGTGCGTGTGCTCTCTCTCTCTCTCAAAGTGGATAAATCAACTTAAAAAAAAAATCCATATTGCACCCTTTTTCATCCGGGCTTGCCCCACAAATTACAATGATATTGGACCTAAAAGCTGAAGATCTATCAGAGTTGAAAGGTCAGAAGGCATCCTGTACAGCACAGCTTTTCTGTGAGACCCACTTGTAGGGTGTGGCTCCATCACTGTGGGAGAATTCCCCTGAGGAGTCAGAGGACTGCAAAAAGGAATGCAAGACTGCTATTTCTACGGCAGTGCAAATCTAGCTCTGTTGCATGCTTTAAAAAAAAATAATAATGTGTATTTATTTTTGAGACACAGAGCATGAGGTCAGAAAGGGCAGAGAGAGAAGCGGAGACACAGAATCCAAAGCAGGCTCCAGGCTCTGAGCAGTCAGCACAGAGCCCGACGTGGGGCTCGAACCCACAAACCACGAGTTCATAACCTGAGCTGAAGTCGGATGCTTAACCAACTGAGCCACCCAGAAGCCTCTCTAATGCATGCTTTTGAACTCCAGGCAATGTGTTCAAATTCTTAACTCTGCAATGGTTCATAAACAGGTCACTTTATCTAAAATGGTGGCCCTTTGAGGCACCTGGATGGCTCAGTTGGTTAAGCGTCTGCCTTTGGCTCAGGTCAAGATCTCACAGTTTGTGGGTTCAAACCCTGCGTCAGGCTCTGTGCTGACAGCTCAGAGCCTGAAGCCTGCTTCGGATTCTGTGTCTCCTTCTCTCTCTGCCCCTCCCCAACTTGTGCTCTATGTCTCTCAAAAAATACACAAATATAAAAAAAATTAAAAAAATAAAGAAAAGAAGAGGAGACTGGAATACAGACGCACAAACAGACGACCACGTGAGGACAGAGCAGGGAGACAGAATCTACGTGCCCAGGACAGGGGCGTCAGGAGACAGCAGCCCCGCCTACACCTGGATATGACTCCCAGCCTACAGAACCGTGAGAGATGAATGTGTGTTTGTTTGAGCTCACCAGTGTGGTGATCTGTTATGGCGGCCTGAGCAGACCCATACATGTATTTTCTATATCAACGGCTGGAAGTTACTCTTTCTTGTTCTATAACCTGCCTTTACTGAGGACCTGCTGTGTGTCAGCCCGGGACAAGGAGCTTTATATTTCTAACTCGGTTTTTCTCTGAGCGAACTTGCATAATATGCATCAGTAGCCCCAGTTTATGAACACGTACACTGAGGCTCGGGGTTGGAAATCTGCCCTGGGTCATACTAGATGATGCAACGGGACATCCAGGCCACATGTATCCAAAAGCAGGTCTTTTCGTTCACCTCCTCTGACTGCAGGCCCCAGATGCTTTAATGAGTAACATGTCTCTGAATTTCAGGGTAAACATTTGTGCACTGGTGATGCCCGGAGAGAGCTGGGAGCTATACCACATCCATCTTGGCAGGGCCTGCCATCAACTCCATGGTCACCAAGCATGGGTCACCCTGAGCAGGGAAGCAGGGCTGTGACTCTCCCTCACTACACAGTCAACCACCGCAAAACATATGTGCAATACACTGGGGGAGAAAGAACGCAAACCCACCTCCCTTCCCTGTCCCACCACACGTGTAGATGTGGCTTTTTATCTATATTAGCTTTTTATCTATATTAGCTACTGCTTTTTATCTATATTAGCTACTGCTACAAAATAAATGAACACAAAGTTAGCAGCTTAAAACAACACCCATTTACTAGCTCCCAGCTCTGTGGGACAGAAGTCCAGGACAGCACGGCCATGTTCTCTGCTGACGGTCTCTCAATGCTCAAATCAAAGCATCTGCTAGGCTGGGCTGTTATCTGGTATGTTCAGAAAGAATTCATTTCCAAGCTGACTCAGGTTGCTGCATAAATCCAGTCCCTCTGGTTGTAGGACTGAGGTCCCCCTTTCCTTGCTGGCTGTCAGAGATCACTTTCCGCTCCTAGAGGCCAACAGTACTCTTTCTCACACCACCCCTCCCTTCCACACACTACAGAAGCACACTGAGTCGTTCTTGTACTCCAAATATCTCTGACTTCTCTTTCTGCTACCAGCTGGAAAAATACCTCTGCGTGTGTGACTAGACTAAAGCAACCTCACCCCAGTACTCTCTGTTTTCCCAACATAAGGCAACATCATCAAGGAAGTGCTATATGATCATATGATAGGCTCCTACCCACACTCCATGGGAAATGTATTGCACAAAGGAGGGGCAGCCTTAGAATTTGGGCAAGCACAGCATGTCACCAATACCTCCTGTCCTTGTCACCTCTCTCTTTCCTACCACAACACCATTCTCACTGCCCTGCCTCCCTACTAACCAACCTCTCGTTTTTCGCACCAGAGAAATAGGGATCTGTTCTCAAACATGCAGTGACCTTGCCACTCCAGTAGTTAAGTCCACTTCATTCACTCAACATTTACTGAGCTCCTCTGCAAACTCCCGCACGATTCTAGGTACTATGATGAGGGAAGCCAATCAGACATGCCCTCAAGAAGGAAAACTCACTCCCAACAAGCAGCAAGTTTCCAGGCAAGACTGGCAGCAAACAGGGTAGGAGCTACGAAGAAACGAACCGATGAAGCAGCTGGCTGGACTGGGGATGGTGCACGGCTATTTTACATGGGTAGTCTGGAAAGGTCTGGCTTAGCACAGAAAGACCTGCATGTAGACACACAGCCACCCACAGGAAGCTACTGGCGATGGAGTGTTCCACAGAGAGACCAGCACGTTGAAGGTCCTGAGAAGGGGAAGCACTGGCTGTCTCAGGAGCTAGAGACAAGGGCATAGCTCCCACGGATGAGGAGCTTCTGGAAGAAATGAAGTCAGCACAATGCAGTGATCTATTGAATGCCGGTGTAGTTACACCGTGTAAACTGGACAGTGACACCCCCATCAGATGAGCTACGACCCTCATTTGAGCAACATGGTCAGCCTGAGGTGATCTCGTGGGGAAGAGCTTTGGGGAACAAATATGCCTCTCTCCCTCCCTCTTGGCTCCTGCCAGAGTTCACTGCTGGATCACTTTAGGTGGGATCCAATCTGAAGCCCAAGGACATGCTTCCAGGTGACGTGATCCACAACCATCAACCTTCAGGGGGTGGACGGGGGTAGTGGGCGATGGAGAACAATGCAGAGTGGATTTGGGGACATGAAAGCACCATCACAGCCCCAACCTTGAAATCTGGAAACATGCCCAAGCAGACAGTTGGTGCTCCCTACTTTCACGTCTCCTAAACACTGAAGACTCAGCAATTATAAAGCAGTGCTGATTTTCCAGGTGCTTTATTTCAGGAACCTCCAAGTTACTTATGAACCCAAGCTGAGAATTCTGTTTCCCTCTGGGCTGGGCTGCTGTCTCAGCTGATGCTGCCCAGAGGCGGGGGGCACTGCTCTGCTCCCAGCCGGGCCGGCAACCAGCTTCTCATACCCGCCCTCCCCCCCAGCTGGAGCCTCCACACACATTTTGGCACAAGAGGGCTCGGTCAGCAGAACACATCATCTTTCCTAGATAGATTTTCTATTATGGGCTACGTTTACTGGTGGCACAATTACTGCTCAAGTGCAACCCTGTGACTTCCAGCTGAAGATCATCTCTATCCCTCCTTAGTAAAAAGGCTTTTGAAATCTGCAAACCTTCACAACCCTTGATGAGACTCACCTTTTCTCCAGGAGGGGCGATGCTCCATCCATCTCGCACCTTCTTTTATCCCTAATCCTTTCAACAGTGCCCAACTCTCATTAAACATTTACAGAATGATACATTTTGGGAGGAAATCAGCATAGACTACACATCCATGGTGATGAAATAAATGCCCCAGACAAAGTCAGGAGGAGAACCCTGAAAACATGAGATTAACACAAGATCTGGCTTAGAGCACAGGTGTCCTAGGTCTTTTCGGTGAAGATAAATGGACCTTATCTCCAGTCTGGGACCTTCTGCCTGGAAGTCACCAACATCCACAGTAGTTTCAGACATGCTCTGGCAGCTGACTCCCACAGCACTGGAGGGAGGTGTTGTGGAAACTGCATTTCTGTTTCTGCCAGCGTGCAATGCAATGACGGCTTCAACAGCGGTGTAAGCACGCAAAGTATAGTCATATTTGCTTAGCACAAATGCAGACTGTGAAATGGCCTTGGCTGGCTGCCTACTTCCTGACGATGGGCCATGGTAGGGAACTGATCGCCTGATACCTACTCGTTCATACGGAGCGGTGTTGGAGACCTTGGTGCTCTGGGCATTTAGGCCAGATAGATTTTTGTTGTGGGGGCTTTTGCGTGCATCGTAGGGTGTAGGAGCCCTCTCTACATTTGGGCCGAGCCGCTTTTGCACCCAATGCGCGGTCACTGGGACTGGGTTGGAGCACTTGGGCAAGTGGCATATGTTTTACTCACACTAAACGGTGCAAACCACTGGAGCAAACTGCACAACGCTCACCTAGAACACATGCTTGACCACAGGACTTATGGAGAAGTCAGTCTCTTCAGGTTCCGTGCTCTTTAGCGGAATGCCTATTTTCTTTTTTTTTTTTTTTTTTAATTTTTTTTAACGTTTATTAATTTTTGAGACAGAGAGAGACAGAGCATGAACAGGGGAGGGGCAGAGAGACAGGGAGATACAGAATCGGAAGCAGGCTCCAGGCTCTGAGCCATCAGCCCAGAGCCCGACGCAGGGCTCGAACTCACAGACCGCGAGATCGTGACCTGAGCTGAAGTCGGACACTTAACCAACTGAGCCACCCAGGTGCCCCAGAGGAGTGCCTATTTTCAACAGGCCCACCAACGTACATTCTCCTTTCAGATCACATCTTCTGTGTATAATTAGGTGTTCCTCCAGGACACCTGGGACAGACCCAGAGGCACTCTTCCAGCAGGATGTCAGTTGGAAGGTTAGAAAGAGGAGGTTTAAGGTGCAGTGCAGGCCTGGCAAGCAGCCTGTTGGACACCTAGTTCTGTGACTGAGACCAGGAAGCGCTCTTCAGCGGCCGCTGAGCTCTGTTCTGCGTCACACGCACAGTGTGCTGTTCAAGTCCGTGTAGAATCCCCTGAATGGCTAAGCTGCAGGATTTCTTCTCAAACAGTAATTATATATTATTTCCCAAAGGGTAGCCCTTTTAGTGCAGCCCCTGGCTTTAGGAAAATAAATAGCCGTCTCCAGCAGCCCAGAAGGTACCATTAGTCTCTTTCCTACACTCAATGCTCCTAATGACATTCAATAATTATTAATGTCCCAAACTGCATTTTATCTTTTTGTTGTCCGGTAAGCTCAATCACTGCTGGTGGCCTTAAATTATACCATCACCCAGGTTCCCCTGGCACTCACATAAACCATGGATCCCACCTCCCACCCATCTCCCCATCAAAACCTTCATGAAATGAGATTCCTGCTCTTGTCCAAACACACAGCCTATGTTTCTAGGCATCATCTCCTGTGTTTCTCAGGCACAGCTGGAAAGAAATGTAGGCTTTCTGAAACTTTGAGTTTGGTCTCTCATTCAGTAACTGTGACCCTCCACTGATGTGTCTCAATGGGACTGTGGTCATCTCTAAGCTGCCTCTTATTCATTTATTTTTTTTGAGAGACAAAGCAGGGGGAGGGGCAGAGAGAGAGGGAGACACAGAATCCGAAGCAGGCTCCAGGCTCTGAGCTGTCAACACAGAGCCCGACGCGGGGCTCGAACCCACGGACTGGGAGATCATGACCTGAGCTGAAGTCAGACGCTCAACCGACTGAGCCACCCAGGCGCCCCACGCCTCTTGTTCTTGATCTTACTGGACGCTCATTGGGTACCTTTTCCCATTTTCATGGAGAAACTAAAGCGAGGATGTGTTTCCATGTTGGGAGGGACTTTTGCCATTGGGAGAAACAGAGCATACTCTACTACGGATAAATCAACGTATGCTTGAAAAAAAAAATGGCGGTGGCAGAAGCTTGCTCTGAGTCATGTCACTAGCTGTAATCCCAGCATGTCTCCTTCCCTCAGCTTTATTGACATATCATTGACATACAGCATCCTGTGACTTTAAGGATTTGACGCCCGTATAAATTGCAAGATGATTATCCACACGGTATTAGCTACTACCCCCCTAGCATCACATAATTACCATTCCTTTTTTGTGGTGAGAACTTTCAAGATCTACTTACTCTCCTGGCAACATTCATGTATACTGTACAATATTATTAGCTTATAACCACCATACTATACATTAGATCCCCAAATTTGTTGATCATATATAACTGGAAGTTTGTACCCATTCAACAATATCTCCCTGTGTCCCCTACCTCGTAAACCCTGGTAACCACCATTCTACTCTGTTCTTTCTGAGTTTGTCTTTTTTGGAGTCCGTATTTAAGGGAGATCACACAGTATTTGTCTTTGTCTGGCTTATTTCACTTAGCATAATACCCTCATGTGATATATGTGCTGATATATATATGTCTCACACATCATTAGTGCCTTACGTGATATATACATAGGGTGTTTCCATATCTTGGTTATTGAAAGTAAAGCCTCAACGAACACGGGAATGCAGGTATGTCTTCAGGATACTGATTTTAATTTCTTTGGATGAATATTCAGACGTTTAACTGCTGTATCAGATGGCAGTTCTCCTTTTAATTTTTTGAGAAATCTTTACACTGCTTTCCATGGTGCTGGCACCAGTGGATATTCCTGAGGATAGGGTACAAAGGTTCTCTTCTCTCCACATCCTCACCAACACTTGTTATGTCTCGCCTGCCTCGTTGTTTGGGCAGCCACTTGACTATTTTCTGTCGCATTGGGTGTTTATTTCCCACGTGCATTGATTTTCCTCCCATTTTTCTCTATCTAGTTTTGGATGGTCAACAGTTGCAAAGCTAGAGAGCAGGACTTGTCGTCTTTCTGTAAATCAAAAAGACACTACGAGCCTGTAGTGTCTTTGCTCCCAGGTTGAGCCCATCACTGTTGTTTTACCAAACATCACAAAGCATGTGACATTTCCAGACTGTGAGTTACTGGAGGGCTAGAGCCTTGTGGACCTCTGTGTCTTCAAACTGTTTCTCAAAGTCTGGCCCAGGGCAGAAGCTCAAATGTTTGTGGGATAAAATGAGAATGATTTTATACTCTTCCCTAAAATAAAGACCATGTATTCCCTCAATAAAAACTGAATGAGAAGCTCTTGATTCAGGTACTGGGACATTGGCATAAGCCAGGCAGACTAGTTCCTTTATAATTTAAGTTCTAATAGGATAGACAGACAAAAAAAAGACAACACCTGACAAGGGTGATTTCATATGTATACTATGAAGAAAATAAAAACAAGGTGGTGTGATAAAGAAGGGACAATTGGATAGACAAATGGTCTGGGTCAGATTCTCTAAGGAGGTGACTCCTGACCTGAGAGAACTGGATGACTTTTAAAAGAGCCAATAATGTTAACATCAAAAAACAATGTCTTCCAGACAGTAGGAGAAGTAGCACATGCAAAGGTCCTGCGGTTGGCATCGTGAAGAAGTGGTTGGAAGACCACTGTAGCTGGGTATAATCTAGAGTACTGAACAGACAGAAAATGGAGCTGACGAATAGAAGGCATTGGGTCAGCAATTGTGTACGATGATCAATGTTTAACAGGAGTGAAGAAAAGCCCTTTCATAAGCAGCTGAAGAAGGGAGTTGCGGTATATTCTCTGAGGTTACCAATAAAAGTAAGAGAATTATATAATGCCACCTTTGGGTGTCCCTGCCAATAACCCCATGTTGTTCATCCAGGACCCCCACGCCCACCATATATTCATTCATCCAAGAACAGCTTCCCTCTCTGCCAAGGGTGAGGCTTGATGGTGTGGAACTTGAAGCCTACTAGGAAAGGTGTGTGATCATCATATTTATAGTTGCAAGCTTTCTCTCCTGAACGTGCCCTGCTATGTTCAGTCCGGGAAAAGAAGATTAAATTACACCAAAAAGAAAAATCCCCAACCACACCTCATTTTGTCTGTTTCCCATTATCACTTACTTAAGTTGCAGCCTAAAACTGAGAAAAAGAAAGACTTCTAGAATTGTCCAGATCTGGAAGTTCCAAGATAGAGAAGCAAGCTTAATAAACACACAAATAAATAAGTGAACAAGATGTGACTTCACACATATCAGACTGCCAAAGGCATAAAAAGTGTGATAAAACCAGGAATATGAGAAAGTGGAAACAACCACACGTGACCAGCAGGAAAGAGAGTTAGTGCAACCCCTTCGGAGGCAATTTTGCAAAATCTAATGAAGTTCAAGATCGCTATAGTCAACAACCCAGCCATTCTACTTCGAGTTATATGCCCTAGAGAAATCCCCCCGTGTGCCCACAAATAGGGAGGTGCATAGATGTTTTCTAAGGCTCTAAGGCTTTTTACAGCAAACAACAAATCAAACAAAACATCAAAGATCCAGCAACAGGGAAGTGGATGGATTATGATACGTTCGCGTCACGAAATCTCTCCTGGCAACTCAAATGAAGAAACCACAGCTACTCGTGTAAACATGGTAAAACTTGAAACATCACTTTGAGTGGGGGGGAAACAAGTTGAAAGGTTATTGGTGACTACATGCATTTTTTTAAATTCCAAACAATCCTCATGTAGTAAAAGTCTAAGAAAGATCATTTAACTGACACTGACCAGCTCTGGGGGGGGGGGGGGGGGGGAGGAACGGTAGCTACAGAAATATATCTGTTAACACTGTTTCTTTAAAATTATTGAAGCAAATATGACAAAATGCAAAAATTGTGAAAATCTTTTTTTGCTGGTATTCTCAGGTACCTTTTCATAAATTAGATTTTTGGAGCACTCAAGGTTCTGTGAGCAGTAATTTATTAATTCAATTCGGCAGTGGAAGCAGGGACAAAACTGGAGGGGTTATCGTTTCTTACTAGTCAGAAACTCTGGTTGCTACAAAATAAAAGTGACACCAGCTGGGTTGCTGAAGAAACACTATAACTCTTCAAAATGAACAGTGTGCACATATAATTGACAATTTTTTGTTCTTCCGGAAGAATTGTGACCTCAAGCTCTTACCCAAGTAATCTTACGTTTGTCTTAAACAATAAAGGATTCCCTAAGAACCTGAGAATGAATCTCCTACTGTTTCATCTGCACTCGTATTAACAAGAGTAGTTCTGTATCATTCATTAGAAAGCACAAAGAATTTCTTGACAGAAATGTGTGTTGCAGTCTCTGAAAAAAATACTAGGGGAAAAAAAAAAAGCAAAAAATGTCTGCATTAGAGGACTCTACTTACTGGTGTTTAAAGAATATTTTGCAATGACATTGATGAACACGACTAAGGTCTTATTATCACAGATGGTAAGAAAATCTCTCTCTTAGGGGCGCCTGGGTGGCTCAGTTGATTAAGCGTCCAACTTCAGCTCAGGTCATGACTTCACAGTTCGTGAGCGTAAGCCCCACGTCTGGCTCTGTGCTGACAGCTTAGAGCCTGGAGCCTGCTTCAGATTCTATATCTCCCTCTCTCTCTGTGCCCCTCCCCTGCTCACACTCTGTCTCTCAAAAATAAGTAAAGATAAAAAAAAAAAATTTTAAAAAAAAGAAAATCTCTCTTTGTCTCCGAATGACCCTGAAATTGTAATACTCAGTAATGTTGAGTTCCAAAATTGTTAAAATACATTGGAATGCGCAGTAACTATAGGATGTAAGAAACACCTGGAGTTACCACTTATCTTTTCCAAACATATCATTGGCAAGAGCAACATTTCTACTAACACCAAATTTATATTTATATCCAGTGGGATAATATATAAAAATATTCCCTACTAGTTGTATAATTCTTTATCTGAAGTTTTGCAGCGTGCCTATACTGATCTCATTCTGAGGATGGTCTGTATTCATTACACCGACTCAAGATAAATGATGGAAAAAGTAATTCATAAAGCATTTTATATTTGTAGCTTCTCCCTTCTCTTACTTCCTGTCTTTAGAATATTCCTTCAGCCCATCAACGCTGCAGGATATAGTACTTGCCTGGTATAGCATGGTACTCCTGTAAGTATGTGTTCACAAATAAAAATAAAGAAGGCTAACACATGGACTCTTCCGGGCAAACAGAAGCGAATGCCCACAGTTTGCCCAAATTCTTCCTGATGAGAAGTGGCCACTAGCCTCACTGTCCAGAGATCCCAGGGTGAGGGGTAAAAAGGAATTTAGATGAGTTACGAAAAAATAATACTCCAAAGTGCCACTACAAGCTTTCTTCTGTTTTAAATAGACGCTCCCCACTGAGAATTCCCATTGTTCTATCGTGTAATAAATACTGAGACACTCATATGCTGAATCGTACAACAAGCACACTACTACTTGGGAGTTTAAGCACATTTAACCCTTTCAGGGCCACAACAGCCACTGCTAAGTTTGCCCCCAAAAGATCCTGAACCTCCCAACAGGCTGATGCTCTGAGGTGCTTGTGCATAGAAATAGCCTGGATTACCTTCAAATCTTTAACTCAGTGGTCCATATTCTGATATTTAAAACCAGGCAAATGTCCCATGTAGCTCATTATAATTCTCAACGTTGGCAGGCAAAATTGAAAGTTTTTACGAAAAGGACTTCGTTTCTGCTTTCCTGGTTTGTAATAGGGTGTTTTTTTCTTCATACACCATTGGAGCAGAAAATACCACATTTTCCTAATACAATGTAAAACTGATATAGAGATTGCTAGTGATCAACTTTCTGCCACTATTCATTTGACATTTCTGTACTCATTCACTTGACTGTATTTGTTTGAGCACCTCCTATGTGGCCGTACTAACGGCTGACCCTGGGAATTGTAGGCAACAGAATCCCACACACTTTGATCAAAAGCTAGATGCTCTCAAGGGAGATGCAAATGGCCTGGGGAAAGCCAGATAGGGTGCTGAGTGGTAGAAAGGTTTCACACAGGTTAAGCAGCAAATGCAGAGATTCGAAGAAAAATAAGGCAGGGAGTCCTGTAGAGACAGCAGCAGTGGGGAGAGTGTTCATTGCAAAGGCCGTGAGATAAATGCATGCTTGAGTGTTCAAGGACCACCGAGAAGCCAGGGGGTTGAGACGGCAGGAGAGAGCCAGGGAGTCATCAGAGAGGAAGTCAGCTGGAAGCAGGGGTCAGCCATGGAAAGCCTCACAGGTCATTGTAAATAAGACAGGAAGCTGTTAGAACATTTTGAACGGGGCACCTGGGTGGCTCAGTCGGTTAAGCTTCTGACTTCAGCTCAGGTCATGATCTTGCAGTTCGTGAGTTCAAGCCCCACATCGGGCTGACAGCTCAGAGCCTGGAGCCTGCTTCGCATTCTGTGTCTCCCTCTCTCTCTCTGCCCCTCCCCTGGCTTGTGCTCTGCCTCTCTCTCTCTTTCTCTCTCTCTCTCTCTCTCTCTCTCTCTCTCTCTCAAATAAATAAATAAATATTAACAAATTAAAAAAACATTTTGAGGAGCGAGTGGACATGAGCTAGCCTGTTTGAACAATACACTCTGTACAGAAAGAGCAAAACAGGAAATTTACAGGGAAGAAAGCTGGCAGGCAGCACCTGACCTGAGTGTCAAGGTTGACATCACGGTGATAAGACATATGACAGACAAACCCAAATTGAGGATCTTTCTACAGCATGCCCAGCCAGTCCTCCTCAAAACTGTCATGAAAGGAAAAGACAAGAGATTGTCACAGGTCAGAAGAAACTAGGAGACATGTTGCCTAGATGCAATGTGGGGTCCTGAATGGGATCCTGGGACAGAGAATGGTCATTCGTGGAAAAGCTTAGGAAATCCAAATATAGTCCCTAACAGAGTTAACAGGATTGTGCCAACGTTAATTTCTTAGTTTTAAGAAATGTGCTGCCATTGTGTGAGAGTGAACACCAGAGGAGGCTGACCAGAGGATATATGGAAACTCTCTGCAGTGTCTTGGCAAGTTTTCCTAACTCTAAGATCAAAGTGTTTTACAGGGGGGGAAAGATACTCTGGCCATTTCCTGAAGACAAATAGGACAGCAAGATGTATTCATCTTAGACGTAAGAAAGGAGAGCAACTTAGATCAGGGTGATGAGAAGTGGGGTGGTTTGGGGCACATTCTGAAGGAAGAACCCATGGCATTTGATGCCAGGTTGGATTGTCAGCAGTGAGAGAAGTGAGTCAGGGATGGCTCAGAGTTTGGGGGCCTGGGAGACAGCATGGAGGGGTCGGTGTTGACATGGGCCAGGTGGGGGGAGGAGCAGGATCCACAGAGAAATCAGGAGTGCCTTTTGGGCATGGGAACATTGAGATGCCTATTGGCAGTGGGGCGGACAGCAAAGCTGATCTACCAGAGTGAATCAGGGGAGAGTGCAGAAGAGAGGTCGGCGTTTGAGGTACAGATGAGCATCTCCAACGACACACATGTATACAATCCTGACGGAAGTGGAGACGGCTCCGAAGGAGCAAATGGGTGGGTGTGTGGGAAGGAGGGAGGGAGAAAGGGCAGGGAGGGAAGCAGTCTTGTCCATCAGCAGACAAACTCCTGTAACGTAACTAAGGCTGGGACAACTGAAGACAGAGACTTGGCCAACAGGATACTGAAGAGCCAGGGCACTGAGGTCAAGGACTGTCAGGGATGTGCCTGAATGGGTGTACTGGAGGCTGTCTTTTGTCTACACTTAACATAGGGTCCCTTTCCGAGATCCTTGGGGATTTCCGACATTTTGCATCCTTAGCTGCATCTAGTGGTTGACAGCACATCTGTGGAGGAAACCACAGGTAGCTGAGGGGAACTTTTCTCTGCCAAGGGGCTTAATCTTCACATTATTACCCGTGAAATGATGACGGAGGTTGGACCCTCAGGAAAAATTCTTCTGACTTAAAAAAATACCTCAGTAAGTCAAATATACTCCCAAAGGCCAGGTTCACAGGGAGTGGTATAGTCAGTAAGAAGGTTTTTTTCCCTTTTCTATGCGAGCCTTATGGTGACATTTTGGGCCCTGTTAAGAGTTCGGTGTAAAACGTTTAGGAGATCGGATAGCCCTGGGTCACAGCTCCATGGGATCCCCTTATTGAGAGATTATGGTGCAAATAGAATCTGAGACCGCATGATCCACAAAACTCCGTTAAATGCATCTTTCCAGACTTTTAAATCATACAGAGAAACAAAGGACATACATTATCCCACTTAGACTTTTCTTTGGTTGATCAGCTTAATTATTATTATTATTATTATTAATATTTTTTGCAACCCTTCTCAAAGCTATTTCCTGGACTTTCAAGGCTCAGATTTGAATGGAAATTTACTGCTGGGGAGACCCCATCATACAGGGCTCATGAAGACTACCATAACTCTTTCTTGTCAGGTCCCATTGCCACTGGTATTAATGTGGGAAACAAAAGCAAAAAAAAATATTAAATTTCCTTACTGCATACAGTTCACTGACAAGTCCTTGAAACAGGCAGAGTGACCTCCCGCTAGGAGCTCAGCTGCCTCAGTAATGACACTTTGCTAAAGGGAAAAGGCAATCTTAGCTTAACATTGTCCCGACCTGTTTTAACGTTTATTTATTTTTGAGACAGAGAGAGAGACATAGTATGAACGGGGGAGGGTCAGAGAGAGGGGGAGACACAGAATCTCAAACAGGCTCCAGGCTCTGAGCTGTGAGCACAGAGACCAATGCAGGGCTCGAACTCACGGACCGCGAGATCATGACCTGAGCCGAAGTAGGACACTTAACCGACCGAGCCACCCAGGCACCCCCCCCCCTTTTTTTTAATACTTTTTTAATGTTGATTTATTTTTGAAAGACAGACAGAGACAGAGAATGAGCAAGGGTGGAACAGAGAGAGAGGGAGACACAGAATCTGAAGCAGGTTCCAGGCCTGCTGTCAACACAGAGCCCGATGCGGGGCTTGAAACCACAAACCATGAGATCATGACCTGAGCCGAAGTCAGCTGCTTAACTGACTGAGCCACACAGGCTCCTGTAAGTCTCTTTTAACATAGAGAAATTCCTTTGGAAAATTCCTTTATCTCTACCTCAAGATATAGGTTGGTAATCATCCTCCGGGCATATGGCCTCACTGGTATACATCTGAAGGGTTTTACTAAACGGTAATAAATGACGTTTTCCTAAGAAGAGCTAGTCCACTCAGGACCCTGGAAACCTTGTTTCCAAAATACCTTAGAGGTTTGTACTGTCCCTAACCCCCTGCCAACTTGAAAGTGTATAATCAGTCACCCCTCACAACCCCAGAGCAGCTCTTTCTGCCCACAGGTCTGTCCCTGTGCTTTAACAAAACCACACTTTTGCACCAAACACGTCTCAAGAATTCTTTCTTGAACATTTGTTCTGAACCCCAACGTTTCCATGTCACTATCACAGCAGGCACCAGGCCATGGTGATGTAAAGATGCAAAGGGAAGTTGCAAAAAGGGATTCAGGTATTGTTGTTCTCAAAGAATACTGCCAAATAAACCAATCTGGACTTGGTAAAGAAAGACTTTTTGAAAGCATTATCACAAGGGAGGAAAGAGGCTGTTGCAATATGGGGAGTGCAACGGTAGCAAGAAGGAAGGTGCTCTGGTCATAACACCGAAGTGTTTCAGAGGTTAGGCAAAGGGGTTTTCCTTTCTAAGGAGGAATGAAAGGCTAGAGGAAGCAGGTGTGGGACGTGGGAAGAGAGGGTGGCCCAACTGGACAGGGGATCTGAGAATGGTTTATGCTAAGGTCAGACTGTCCTCAGGAGGGACTGTCCAATATCTCAGGCGGAGGGGGGCCCAAGGTTCAGGGCCCCAGCGGAAGGAAAGAATCTCAACCAAAGTTTAGTTAAAAAGGATCTTAGTCTGTTCTGGCAGGTGAACAAAATGCCACATTCATCATTTCTCAATACATACGCGTAACAAACAGTCAGCTTATACGCCTTAAACTTATACAACGTGATATGTTGACTGTATCTCAATAAAACTGGGGGGAAATAGCACAGACTGGATTGCTTATAAACAATGGAAATTTAGCTCTCCCAGTACTAGAGGCTTCAAGTCCCAGGTGAGAATGCCAGCATGGTGGGCTGGGAGCCGTCTTCTGGTTCATCGCTGTGCCTTCTCTCTGAGTCCTCAGAGGGCCGGGGAGCTCTCTGGGGTCCCTTTTAGAGGGGCACTGATCCCATTCATGAGGACTCCACCCTCAGAATCTATCACCTTCCAAAGGCCCCACCTCCTAACATCATTATCTTTGGGGGTTAAGATGCAGCATATTAATTTGGGGAGGACACAAAATTTCAGACCATAGCTGCAAGTATTTTGTTCCCATTGATCAGTGAGGAGTAACACTTCAGCTTACCATTCTTGAGGCAAAAACAGGAGTTAGGAGAGTCTGTGTCTTGCCTTCTCCTAGGTAAACAAAGCATGGGAGGGGTATCCGTGAGTACCATCTAAGTCATATGGGGATTGGTTCTTTGTCATCTGTTGTTTCTTTTGAGACCAGATTTCAGGGGAATGACCAGAAAGATGAAACCCGTCCCTCATCTTGCCACCACTGTAGACTCATTTTCTTTTACTCTTGCTTTCTAGAAAAATGTTTTATAGTTCTACTTTAAAAGTCAGTGCTTTCGGGGGTCAGCTGGGTGGTTTAGTTGGTTAAGCGTCTGACTTAGGCTCGGGTCTGGATCTCACAGTTCGTGGGTTCCAGCCCCCTGTCAGGCTCTGTGCTGACAGCTTGGAGCCTAGAGCCTGCTTCGGATTCTGTGTCTCCCTCTCTCTCTCTCTCTCTCTTTCTGTCCCTCCCCAACTTGTGCTCTGTCTCTCTCACTCTCAAAAATAAATAAACATTAAAATTTTTTTTTCAAAAGTCAGTGCTTTCGGGAAGGACCTAATGTTAGGAGCTGATGTGAAATGAGCAGGGTTCAGACAGACTTAGAGTTGGGGAGAGAAAGAGTGGAAAGGAGCAAGGAGAAGCTTCTGCTTTGTAAATTTCCCTAGAGCCAGCCCTAAAGTGGCGGAGAAGCCCTCGTTTAGATTTTCTTCACTCTAATGATAAGTGGGCTGAGGGATTTTTATTTTGGTTGGGGTTATGCAAAGGACCTTCCCATTCCCAAAGATTACCTGCCTTCCCTCTACCTTTCTCCTTGGAAGAAGCTTCTCCTTTTCATCATTCAACAGGGTGATAAACGCTAGGACCCTGTTGTCTGGATTTAATGTCGTTTTCCATCTCAATGGAACCCAAATTGCCTATTGTTTTTCTTTAAATGTATTCTTTCCACAGTATAGTAGTTTTTTTTGTTTTTGTTTTTGTGTTTTTTTTTTTTTTTACAAAAGGCTGCTTTTACATGAGGATCAAGACATATTTTCAATGCAAGAAAAACCTCGGAAACAAAAAACACGACATTGACATTTACAATCATTAGGAATTTAGTGATTCACTGCAGGGATAATGATTTGGGTTGCTTGTATTTATTAAAAAGTAGCAGCATGTGTGTAGAAAATAACATGATTTAGAATTTATGTTGCTCACTGTGAATGTAGAAATGAAATCACCATCACCAAAATACTTAAGTAGCGTTGTAATTTCCAATGCTACTTTGCTATTTAGACAGTGTTTGAATTATATGTGACTACTTTGCTATTTATACAGTGTTTGAATTATATGTGATTTTATTTAGTTACACAATAAATCTATCACAGAGAAAGCAAACAATCCTATTATCTTTGTTATTAAAAGCTCTCATGTGTCTGAGAGCTGACCCTATTAAACAAGAGTTAGAAAAATCAAGGAGAAAGTTAGCCCCTGATTCCTAAAGGAGGTTGAACCATATCACAGGTTACTGACAAGTGAAATCTCTACCCACCTAGCAAAAGACATGACCTAAACCATTCTAATTTGGATTAACAGTGCTTAATCAAGGCCAACTTGATTTTACAGCCTGTGCTACTGTGTCCAAGAATAGAATTCAATGAAGGTTGTAATAAGTAAAGCAGTTTAAGCTTCATTTGGACCCACTTAAGTTACAAAGCTATTAGATAAAGTACATAAAATTTCTGATAGAACACATAGAATCTCCATGTACTTTTAAAGAGAACTGTGGTTACATATTCACATTCCCACCGCTACTCTGACACTGGGGGTGTGCGTGGGTGGGAGGAGAAAAGCGATGAATACCAATTCTTTTAAAAGTTCATTTATTTGAGAGAGAGAGCAGGGGAGGGGCAGAGAGAGAGAAGGAGAGAGAGAATCCCAAGCAGCCTCCACACCACGAACACAGAGCCTGACGTGGGGCTTGAACGCACAAACCATGAGATAATGACCTGAGCCAAAATCAAGAGCTGGATGCTTAACCAACTGAGCCACCCAGGTGCCCCTGAATACTGTAATGCCCCTGATTTCGAATCTGAGAGACCACCAAGGAGCCGATACCGATGCAAACGCACGAGGGTTTATTTGCAAGCTCGAGCTTGGGCCCAAGTATACCCGACACAGCGGAGCAGGGACTTGGACCCCTAGGTTAAGAGGCATAGCCCTTTTATAGGGGCCAGTGGCCAATGAGATTGTTACACACACAGAAAGTTGCATAGTCATGTCAGTCCACATGCAGGTGGCCAATTGAATTACAATTTACCCTATAGCAACTGTTTGACCTAGCCTATCACTCTGGTCAGAATTGGCGCACAAGTTTGGCGGTTAGGGGTTCCGCATTCCTGTATGAGCCAGTTTCCAGTAAGGGTGTGCTCAGCGGCTTGACTAGGGTGGGGGAGTGTCTTAAGCAATAAGTAGGTCATGTGGGGGTTATACATGAGATGGTGGGTGTAGCACAAAATGAAGTTAGTCTTGCTGTGCTTGTCCAGGGGTAGGGGATTTTTGTTAAATTCCTTGGGTCCCATAATACTAATTTTTAGTAAAGAAATCAAAAAAACTCAAGAAAAGGATGATACACAGGTGTTCAGAGCAATCAAAACAAAGTATTCATAAATTATATCCAGTAAATCCAAAGCCATTTGAGCCTGTTTTATGCCCATTTGCATCAAAGAGATTCAAGGAAGGTGATGGGAGAGGGGGTCTGAAGACATTACTTACAAGAGATTCTTGAAGCTGAAGTCTGGTTCCCTGGGGCTGGAGCTACGTAGCATTGATTTGTATTAGTGATGTTTAGTGTGCCAGAAGTCCTAGAGGCTGGGAGAGGCACAAGTTATACTGTAAACACTATCAGACTTTTTTTTAAGATAAATGTTTATGGAGGATTTTTTTTTAAAAAAGAAAACATTAGATTTTAATGCAGATTATATGCGTAGGGGATACAGTCTCCTTGAATGAATAACATTTTACCTAGTTAACTCTCCATTAACCTCAAGCAGATTATCTACAATCTGACACAACTGTTGAATATCACAGGGCACCATCCAAATAAAAGAATAAAAGAATAAAATAGCATTCCTGCTGCCTGAGGACTCACAGTCTGAAGCAAAGAAAAAAACAGAAGCAGCCGATTAAAATGAAATAAGATCAATGCTACACATAGAAGAATAAGAGAACAATTCTGCTGTTTTGGATTGGTTTTGCTGGAAGGTTATCAGAAAGGTATCAGAAAGGTATCAGGAAGACAAAGGGTGCCTGAGTGGCTCAGTTGGTTAGTGGTCATGATTTCATGGTTCCTGGGTCTGAGCCCCACATCGGGCTCTGTGTTGGCAGCGTGAAGCCTGCTTAGGATCCTCTCTCCCCCACCCGCCCTCTCTCTCAAAATAAATAAATAAACTTAAGAAAAAGAAAAAAGAGAAAGACAAAGGTGACATCTAAGTTGAGCGTACAGTTTTCTGGGTTTAAAAAAAAAAGTGGGGATGGCTATTGTAGGCTGCCAGAGCAGGATAATGAAGGGACAAGGGTATGGAAGCCGAGGAGGAACCATGGGGACCACGAGGAATCCAAGGCCAGCATGGCACAGAACCCATGGAGGAGAACATCTTGGAGGGACCAGAAAGGCAGGGCTGGGACAAGGAAGTAAAGAGCCAGCAGAAGCTCACACCTGGCTGAGCGCTTTGCCTAGATCTGTGTTTCCAGATTCACAGCTCAGTGTGAAGGATGGGCTAGAACGGGGAGATGATGAAGGTCTAGCCAAGAGCAGCACATACAGTGCGCTGCGGGCAGGCCTCAGGGATTTTAGAGACCCAGGTGAAGGTATCTGATGGCCAAATGGGAAGTGTGAATTCAGGAAAGGGGTTAAAAGCCCCCTCAGGTCCGGGCTGAGGCAATAGGAGGTCCTCCTTACTAGCTGAGCTAGGAGCTCCTGGATGCGCATGCAGGAGGGGTCTGATGGGGACAGGGTCTATCAGCTTGGGAACACGCTGATTTTGACTGGGGCGTGGGACAGACATCCAGGTGGACACGGATGTCCAGAAGGCAATTAGTAAACGACTCCGAAGAGGACTGGAGGTGGGAAAATAGCTTTGAATGGCAGCCTCACATGGAATTTGATACAGACCCAGCAGCCCTTTCACTATATGTCCCCCGGAGGCACTCACTACGTGCCAGACTGTCTTCTCTTCCTACCCACCCGGTCACAGCTGATGTCACTACTTATTCCCGCTGACATTTCACATAATCCTGGTTCACAGGACACTAAATATAGGTCCACTAACACTGTGGTTCAGAGCGAGCCACACATTTGAGCAGCTGCATAGCTCTATCTATTTATTGGCAGCTGAAACGTGGACTCCCTGGTGAACGTTATGATCATAATGAAGCATAAAATTGAGCCTCCAACTTCTCTTCATAACATGAAAGACACCTCTGAGGTTGAGTCTCACTTTTTCTATTATTTCATGTGTCTCAAATTCACTTAGTTAAGGAAAATATGCTTCTGAGGTTTCTTCTCCAAACTACAAAATTAAAGTATGCTTATTGAGAAAAGATCATCATACCAAGAAAAAAAGCCAACCTTCTCCCCTTTCCCCACCTCATTTCCCTCCACTGCTTCACATATGTACAATCCCCTCCCTGTGAACGGCTTTATATACATTATGCCATGCTTTCCTCAATGCATATATTGTGTATAGACATAATTATGTTCCTCTCAATAAAAGCAATTTATAAAATGTATAGTGAAGTGCATTTTCATTTTTATAAGACTGCAAATCTTGTAAATTACTTCTGATTTTTGAGTCCTGAAACATCCATCTTTAGTTGGGGAAATACAGATAGCCTAATTACAGAGGTGCAGGGAAAGCAACATCAATATTTGAGCTGATACTACCAATACTTGTGTTCAGTATGAAAATGCAATTGGTGGTAACTTCCAGGAGATGTCAATTCTGTCTCACACCACACGGATATCCAGAGTATTTTTAACCACCCTACCCAGCCACATTCCCTAGGTCCTTCCACAAGAGTACAAAGAACCAAACAGTCCGTTAATCGATGTTCAACTAACAGGTCAATTACATTCTATTTGGTGGTTGGATGGTTTAAAAATTTCTGAAGTGGATAATTGGAATATATATATGTAAATGTTTTTTTTAACGTTTATTTATTTTTGAGACAGAGAGAGACACAGCATGAATGGGGGCGGGGCAGAGAGAGAGGGAGACACAGAATCGGAAGCAGGCTCCAGGCTCTAAGCAGTCAGCACAGAGCCCGACGCGGGGCTCGAACTCACAGACCGTGAGATGGTGACATGAGCCGAAGTCGGACGCTCAACCGACTGAGCCACCCAGGCGCCCCTATATGTAAATGTTTATACCTATCATCTTACACATAGCACTTAAATATTCTGAAGTTAAAAAAACTGCCTGATTTTCATGCCCGAGGCAAAGTCTACAGAGAATATGATTTATGTCTTATTGTTTAAAGCATTTGTATTTTTTTAAATCATGTTCTTCCACATTAGCATTTTCCCCAAAAGTGAAGGAAGTGTAGTCAACCAGTAATCTTCTTGAGGGGACAGGTCATGGTTTACTTTGTGCACCCTTCATTCCCCATTCAGACTCTTAAAGGTAATTGACTCGAGTAAGTTCAGGAATATCAGGGTCTTTATAGGTTTTTTTTTTTTTTTTTTTTTTGCTAAATTCCCCCAATACAATAGAGAAAAAGCCCCCTGAGTTTCCTGGGTTTTTTTTCTTTTTTGCCGAAAAGTTACAAAGGCTAGAAGAGGAGAAATTTAATAATTGGTCATCGTAACAGATCATTGAAAATGTGATTGTAGGACATCACAAGATTTTTGCAAAAAAAAAAAAAAAGCAGAAAGAAAGAAAGAAAGAAAGAAAGAAAGAAAGAAAGAAAGAAAGAAAAGAAAAAGAAATACAGAACTTGCTCTTTAGGACGCACAGTTTTCTTTTAAATGGAAAGAATGAAATCCTATGGAGATGTAGCTTTTCAAGACGCCATTCATTCAAGCACATATATCTCACCAAAAATAACTCGGAAGCAGTGACCTTTCAGTCTCTTGGAGCTCTGAACCATGTCACAGAAACTCTTATGAATGTGGGTGCCACTGGGGCCTTATAAGCAGAACTGACCTCTGGCAGCACAGGGCCTTTTTGAAGAATAGGGAGCTGTGCCTTGGAAGCCGCTATGCTCCATCACTACTGTGCTGATTAGCTATGGCTGCATAACAAATGTCCCTCGTGTCAGGGCCTTAAAGCAACAATGATATACTATGTCTCCCAACTCTGGGGGCTGACTGGGTACTTGTGCTGGCCTTGCCTCACTTGCCTCACTCATGAGGCTGCAGTGCTGTGCTGAATGTTCTAAATGCCCTTCCTCACATGGCCAAAGCCCTAGTGGCAACGCTAGAATGGTCAGGATGGCTGGCTTCCCTGTCCATGTGGGGTCTCATCCCTGGACTGCGCACAAATCAGCATCCTAGGAATGTGAGGGTGGTTCCCTCTCCTTGTGGGGTCTCATCCCTGGACTGTACAGAAATCAGCATCCTAGGAATGTGAGGGTGGCTTCCAGAGCTCTCCATGTGGGGTCTCATCCCTGGATTGTACAGAAATCAGCATCCTAGGAATTTGAAGCTGGCTTCCAGAACTCTCCATGTGGGGTCTCATCCCTGGATTATGCAGAAATCAGCATCCTAGGAATGTGAGGCTGGCTTGCCTCTCCATGTGGGGTCCCATCCCTGGACTATGCAGAAATCCGAATCTAGGAATGTGAGGCTGCCTTCCCTCTCCATGTGGAGTCTCATCCCTGGATTGTGCAGAAATCAGCATCCTAGGAATGTGAGGGTGGCTTGCCTCTCCATGTGGGGTCTCATCCCTGGATTGCGCAGAAATCCGCATCCTAGGAATGTGAAGCTGGCTTCCAGAGCTTTCCATGAGGGGT
>NW_026058417.1:0-34912 GCF_023721935.1 Panthera uncia
AGGCTCTGTGCTGACAGCTCAGAGCCTGGAGCCTGCTTCACATTCTGTGTCTCCCTCTCTCTCTGCCCCTCCCCTGTTCATGCTCTGTCTCTCTCTGTCTCAAAAATAAATAAACGTTAAAAAAAATAAAAATAAATAAATAAATAAATAAATAAAAGGTTACAGAATGAAAGATCCATTTATATGACATTCTTGAAATAAGAAAATTATAAAAATGGAGGGCAGGTTAGTGGTTGCCAGGAGACAGGATGGTGTGAAGGGCAGGGAACTATAAAAAAAAAAAAAATCAGAAGAGATCCTTGTAGATGGAAATGTTCTATTTCTTGACTGTCTCAACATCAATATATATCTTTGTGGCAGTACACGATATAGCTTTGCAAGATACTACTATTTGGGATAAACTGGGTAAAGATACAGGAGAGTTCTGCATCATTTCTTACAACTGCATATGTTATTAACAATGATCTCAAAAGAAAAAGTTTAATTTTTAAGAAATCAGATGGGAAAAAATACTCAGGAGGTTGAAAACCAATACTTGTAAACAATAGACATTATAAAAAGGTCCTGTGTATCATCAGTTAGAATGACAAATGTATCAAAAACAAAGAATGGTTCCAGATGTTGATTGAAACATAACCTCCAGAGGCCCTTGAAAAGAGCAATAATGCCTGTAACCAAATGGCAGAGTGGCTTAAAAGCTGATAGCTTTTTCTGCTGGAATGTGAGCTCCAAAAGGACAAGGAACATGTTGCATGATTGAGTGAATATAAATTCTGCATTTTTCCAAGTTGTCTAATGCCGTGTGAAGAACCACCCCAAACTCAGTGTCTTTGTACAATAATGATCTATGGTCTGACTGAGTTCAACCAGGCAGTTCTCAGGATCCCTCATGCAGTTGCAGTCAGAATATAGCTCAATGAGTTCTGGCGCTTGGACTGGGAAGACCCAGAAGAGCTAGGGCTCCTTAGGCATCTATCTGTCTCTGTGGTTTCTTCACATGGTGGCCCCAGCATAGCCAAACCTCTTAACATGGCAGGGAGCTCACAGAGCAAGTTCCCAAGAGCAACAGCAGAAGCTGCATGGCCTTTTCTAAGACTCAGAAGTCACACAACCTTTAATGCTCTTGTTGAGAGTTGCCATGGTGTAAGAAAAAGGCCTTAGGGGACTCCTGGGTGTCTCAGTCCGTTAAGCGTCCAACTCTTGATTTTGGCTCAGGTCATGATTCCACGGTTCATGGGGTGGAGCCCTGGGTCAGGCGCTGTGCTGACAGTGTGGACCCTGCTTGGGATTCTCTCTCTGCCCCCTCTCTGCTTGTGTGTGCACACGCTCACATGTTCTCTCTCAAAATAAGTAAATAAACTTTAAAAAAATAAAATAAAAGGCTTTAGGCTTTAGAGACAGGCAAACCTGTACTCACATCCCAGTTCTGCTCTTTTTAGCTGTGAGCCCTTGACAAAGTAATTTAACCTCATTGCAACCCAAGGTGAAACTGTTATCTTAATAACTGGCATCAGAATTCCCCTTTAGAAGATCTTTACTGGGAAAACATTTATTGGGTCAGTAAGTGAGACCTTTGGTCCCATGTATGAGTTAAGCAGCAAGGTATCACAGACAAGGGCCAGACTGCTCTGTGACAGGGAGAGCAATTTGTGTTTGCTTCTAAGAAGAGGAGGTAAGAGGAAACTGTAAAATAGCAAAAAGTATGAAGCAATGTATATAGGAAGGACAACACCCACTCCCGCCAGAAGTGCCCTGCAATGAGGGTATGAAGGAATTTTTTGATTTTATTTTTTTTATAGAACCCCTATCCCCAGAGTGGGGCTTGAACTCACAACCCTAAGATCAAGAGTCGCATGCTCTACCAACTGAACCAGCGAGGTACCTCCCAAGGAACATTTTAAGGAGAGTGCCTATTATTAAATGTAAAGTCATGGCGATGTGTTGCTTCTGTGTGTCCTTCTGTGTCAGTCTACCCCTCTCTGCAGCTGACATAGCTGTACTCCTACTGACTGTGATTGTAACTACTTTTCTTTTTGTTGTTGTTTTTTTTTAAATTTTTTTTTTCAACGTTTTTTATTTATTTTTGGGACAGAGAGAGACAGAGCACGAACAGGGGAGGGGCAGAGAGAGGGAGACACAGAATCTGAAACAGGCTCCAGGCTCTGAGCTGTCAGCACAGAGCACGACGCGGGGTTTGAACTCACGGACCGCGAGATCATGACCTGAGGTGAAGTCGGCGGCTTAACCGACTGAGCCACCCAGACGCTCCTCAAATTTGCAAGTCTTAACAAAAATAATTAACTATTTCTTCATACACCAGTTAAGGCTAGGATCAGAAAAAAACTCAGCTTAAAAAGACTTAACCAATAACAGCGTTCCCCTTGACAATTCCCCTTGACAATGTAACATAACTGCCAACCTCAACTGGGCTCTGTGCTTCCTTGTTTACATCCAGTAAGAAGGAATACATATTCCTGTCCCAACATTCCAAGCAAGAGTCCTGAAATTAACCTTGATTGGACCATCTGGTCCAATGCCCTCTTCTAAACCAATATTGGTAAATGGGGCTGCAATGTGCTGACTGCCTAAGTCAACTATGGCCTATCTCTGGCATTAGAGGAGACGTTGGTTTGCCTTGAAGCATGTGGGCTACATGAAGAAAGGTAAGTTACCAAATGAATATCTGATTAGGGAGTAGCAAGCCAACAAATATCCACTGCAAGTGGCAAACATAGGTTAAAGACAAAAATCCTTTAAGTCGTGAACTAAAAGTGTCAGGCGGGGGTGGTAATAATCAAGGGAATCTTTGGTGATTAAAAAACAAGAGTGTGTGTTTTACTAAAGTTAAAAAAAACAGGTTGGGAATCACATGTATAAGAAGAAACAAAAGAAGGGGAAGAGAACAGGATAATAGATGGATCAAAAATTAAAAAAAAAAAAAAAAGGATTAGAAGGAAAAACACACAGATGGTCCCTGACTGATAGTTTATTTACAGTTTTTCAACTTTATAATGGTAGGAAAGTGATACACATTCCATAGAAGCTGTACTTCAAATTTTGAATTCTGATCTTTTCCCAGGTGAGTCCTATGTGGTACAATCCTCTCTCCTGACACTGGGCCATGACAGCAAGCTGCAGCTCCCAGTCAGCCACGCGATCACGGGGGTGAACCACCGATTCACTTCCCACCATTCTGTACCCATTCTGTGTTTCACGGTGTTTCACTTTCAGTACTGTATTCAATACTTTACATGAGATTTTCCACACTCTTTAGAAAAAAAAATGGGCTTTGTGTTTGATGATTTTGCCCAACTGTAAGCTAATGGAAGTGTTCTGAGCATGTTTAAGGTAGGCTAGGCTAAGTGATGCTGTTTGGTAGGTTAGGTGTATTAAATGCATTTTTAACTTAAGATATTTTCAATTTACAATGGGTTTACTAAGACGTAGCCCCTGTAAGACAAGGAACATCTGATAGACAAAGATAAATTAATTATAATAGTCTTGGCTCAATAAAAAGCTATTAGGTTTTTTTTCCCCCTTGAATGTGAATGACACAGAGGCCTAATTATCAGGTTTATTAGAGTCATCAGCAAAATGGAACAGAAAAGAACAGAACAACTTGTAATAAATCTCACCTAAAAAAGATGGGAACAAATACTAAATAAGAGATGGTTACAAGTAAAGAAGCATCTGAGACCCAATTATCTAATCACAATAGGTGTGCTCTTTTTCCCTTTTAACATGTACATACTTTGAATACTACAAACAGAATAAAGAAAAATAGTTTTAAACAATAGATATTGAAATTACGTAATATTTGTATTAGTTTCCTGTGGCCACTATAGCCAATTGCCACAATCTCTGTGGTTTAAAGCAACAGGGATTTCTCCTCTCACAATTTTGGAGGCCAATAGTCTAAAATAAGGGTGTCAGGAGAGCAGGCTTCTCCGCTCCCTCCAGAGGCTGTGGGGGAGAATCCTTCCTTACCTCTTCCAGCTTCTGACGTCCCAGCACTTCTTGGCTGTGGCCCCATAACTCCAGTTTCTGCCTCCAACTGCACACGTCCTTCTCCTCCTCTTCTGTCTGGCCCAAATCTCCCTCTGCCTTTCTTTTACAAGGACACTTGGCATTGGATTTCGGGCACCTACCCAGACAATCCAGGATGATCGAATCCCCAAATCCCTAATTTAATCACATCGACAGACCCTTTTCCCAAATAAGGTAGCATTCACAAGTTCCAGGTATGTGGACATATCTTCTGGGGGGCACCACTCAATCCACTGTAGTATTTGTTAAAACGGAAAAATAAGCTAACAAAATTGCATAAAGATTCTAAGACTAGATTTATTTTTATTTATTTATTTTTTCAATATATGAAGTTTATTGTCAAATTGGTTTCCATACAACACCCAGTGCTCATCCCAAAAGGTGCCCTCCTCAATACCCATCACCCACCCTCCCCTAAGACTAGATTTAAATCTACAAATCAATTATATTTGCTAATGAAATGTGTACATTTTTAATTTTCTCAGTTAAATGCAAGTACTTGGTCGTAGTTAAGTAATGCACGTATATGTAGTCATCTAGAGATCCTTATCATTGTAGAGACATGCAGAGCAATTAGGTTGATGACAAATGGGTGAAATGTTTACAGTTTTAAGAAAATCCATTTCCACTAGGAAATTTTAAAAATGAAAATAATACTTTGGGAGCCATCATACACATATTACCTTAATAAGATATATATTAGAATTATAAGACCCATCTTATAAATCAGAGCCTAGTCAGGAAAATAGAGACCAAACTAGGGGGGCACTTGGGTGGCTCAGTTGGTTGAGCATCTGACTTCAGATCAGGTCCTGATCTCGCAGTTCCTGAGTTTGAACCCCACATTGGGCTCTGTGCTGTCAGCGCAGAGCATGTTTTGGATCCTGTGTCCCTCTCTTTCTCTGCCCTTCCCCCACTTTCTCTCTGTCTCTCTGTCTCTCTCTCAAAAATAAATAAACCTTAAACAAGAGAGAGAGAGAGAGAGAGAGAAACCAAACTAGGAATTTCAAAGAGACAGCATTTAATATAGGAAGTTATATAGTTGGGAGAGCTGAAAGGTCAAAAAGGGAAAGGTAGGTAACTGTGAGATTAGTAAGCACAGAAAGATAGCAGCTGAGGGAACAAAAAGGAGGAGGTAGCATTATAGGAATAAGACTGCACTTCATACTGTGTCACTGGGAATGCTAAACAGGATGCTGGGAATACCAGGGAGAGGGCATCCAGAAATGAAGTCACTTCCAGAGATACTGCCAGAAACAGAAAGAAAGAGAACTATGACTTCTCCCCTCTTTCCTTAGAATGCCTCCTAATTTTCTGCTGGAAACTTCTATTGGCAGAACCTAACAGAAACCCAGCTAGAAATAAAGCCTGGGAAATGAGGTTTGCAGGCTCCCGTCCCCAGCATTCCGAAGCTGATTGTGTGGAAGGGTAGATGCGGGGCTAAGAAAACAGCAGGCAAATAATCAGCACACCCAGTGATATGGAAAAGCAGGTGTGTTCTACATTGCTGATGATGCTGTAAGTCAGAGCACTGAAACAAGTAACTCTTCATACCCATTGACTAAATAATACCACTCTGGGGAACATAACCAAAAGAAAGAAAGAAGTAACTTCAAGGAAAAAAAAGAAAGAATTTATACGACGATGTTGGAAGTGGCATCATTTATAACAGCAAAACCATGAAAATGGCCATATGCTCAACAATAGGGAGATGATTAAGCAAACCCGTAGCAGACTGATGTTAACAAAATACTCTAAAGCTTAAAAAAAGACATATATATTTCAAATAAGTATGAAACTGTTCATAAAAATACATTTATGTGAAAAAAATAGAACCAAGAATTGTAGGTCTACCATAATAATTACAATTGGGTAAAAATGTATGAAAGAATCTGAACAAAGATCAAGAGAGAACTGGATTCATGGAACTAGTTTAGAGCTTAATGTTTCCTAGGCTTCTTTTCTTCTATAATGTTGCTTAAGTTCTTAATTAAAAAAGAAAAGTAAACAAATCTTTATTTTTAGATTCCAAACCAACTAAAAATTGTGTTTCATGTTAAGCTGCTTTAAAGAAAAAAACCAACACACACACACACACACACACGCACTACAACCTGGCTAACCATTCCCACCATAGCACTTTTTACAACTCTGGCATTAATCACTGCCATGGCTGGAGGCCAGTGTCCGATTGGTCTAGAGATTTTATTTTACAACCTGAGAACACTGGCTGGCTCCCAGTGCCTCTGCTGGCTTGCGCTGAGCTGAGACTTTTTTCTGTTGCTATATTTCATGTATTTTACTACAGGCCAGGAGTTGTTAAAGTTAACTAAAGCAATGAATGAAGATAAAACAGGGCTAGTACAAACCGCCCCCCACCCTGCATTTTAATGACTATTTAAGTTTTTGTCGATATTTGTTGCTTCAAAATGATTTGTTCTCTCCCTGAGCCCAAGTGCCTTATACCATTCCTGAACCAAAACTCCCTAAACCCAGAGGGCATTAGGCCACACCTTTGAATCACCCCTCCCCCAAACCATGTTGCTTCCCAGAATCATGATGTGCCAAGAAGTTTTTTGCACTCGTGAACTCTGCCTCATTAGCAGGCTCATACTGATGCTTGTCACAGCTGCCTCAAGACTGTTTGGAGTCTGAGGGTATGTGGTTACATCAGGGAAAGTATGACAGCATAACTGCCTCCCATAGGGACCTGCTGGCAAATTGCCCAAGAGACCTTGGCCATTCCCTGAGCTGGCTCTGTGTGTGATTGATTAAGCAGCGAGAGGACTCGCAGGAGAACCAAGCTCCAAACTTAATCAGCTTGCCATCTTTGCCTTTTGTGAGTACTTGAGAATCCTCTTTCATATTCCAGTTTTACCACCTACCACCTGTGCAACCCTAGGTAAGTAATTTCAGCCTCTGTGCCTCTATTTGCTAGTATTTAAAATGGAAAAATAATAGTAGCTACTTCACAGTTTTCTTGAAAAATCTGGGATAAAGCCCTTGAGGCTTAATGGAGGAATTGCTAGTTGTTTACCCAAGATCCATTCTACCTTTCTTTTTTTTATTAACAGAAACATGATTTCGTTTGGGGTAGCAATATGCCCAGCTAAAATACTCCCTCCACAGACTGCCTTACAGCTATGGTGACCATATGTTTCTGTTCTATAGGGAGGGGCTCCCAGGAAAGCAATAGTTTCTGATTAAAAAAAAAGGGGGGGTGGGGAGACAGAGCCAGCCAGGATGTGTATTTTGCTTTTTGCTCTTCCTTTTTCATTCTGGACAAAATGAGAATAACTGGGAGAAAAGCAGCCATCTTGCAACCAAGAGAACAAAAGCTAAGGATAGTAGATCAGGAAGCTAGGAGGTATCTGGGTCCTTAAGATTTTCTTAAGCAGCTGTGCCGGAAGTCAACTACCTACTTCTGAACTTCTTGTTACATGGGAAAATGAACTCCATTTGGCTAGGCCACTGTGGTTGGGGTTCTGTTGCATGAAGATGAATGCAATCCTGATCATAACACTCAGCATGGGGCATCTGGGTGACTCAGTCAGTTAAGCGTCTGACTCTTGATCTCGGCTCAGGTCATGATCTCACAGTCCATGAGATCGATCATGGATCAATGGATCAAGCACCACCCCCACCCCATTGGGCAAGCAAGGAGCCTGCTTGGAATGCTCTCCCTCTCTCTCTGCCCCTCCCCTGTTCACATACATGTGCACACTCTCTCTCAAAATAAAATAAACTTAAAAAAAAAAACAAAACAGCATACTGCCTGCCAATAGTAATACCTTAATAAAGGTTACCTTTTATTTTTCTAAAAAGTATCATGGTTTTGAATCAGCTGTATTACATTGAGCACTAAGAGACGTTCACCATTATTACTCTGGAATTTAGTTAATAGGTAAATAATGCATAAAATCCTCCATTATCAACGAGGGCTGGTAACATTCTCATTATTCAGAGACACTGACTGTAATAACATTTGTTAAAATAAAATTTGCCATTCTATTGCAGTTTTTTTTTTATTGCTACTAGGTTATATTCAACTATCCCTCTGAAGAGATGATTTTATTGATAAATGTAGTAATTGTATAGAGGGGAAGGAAATAGGACATTTAAATATTTTGGCTAACATTTTTTTTCAAAATTAAATTTTATTTTGTTAAAAGAAATGTTCCTTTCCAAGAGATACTGTCTTTATTTTATTTATGGATATAATAGATTTGTTTCTTTGGAACTCAACAACATTTTAATGCTTTTTTTTAAAAAAAAATTTAATGTTTATTTATTTTTGAGAGAGAAAGAGAGACAGAGTGTGAGCAGGCAAGGGGCAGAGAGAGAGGGAGATACAGAATCCAAAGCAGGCTTCAGGCTCTGAGCTGTCAGCACAGAGCCCAACGCAGGGCTCGAACCCACAAACCATGATATCATGACCTGAGCCAAAGTTGGACATTTAACTGACTGAGCCACCCAGGCGCCCCATTTTAATGCTTAAAAAAAATTTTTTTTTGATGTTATTTTTGAAAGACAGACAGAGGAGCAGAGAGAGAGAAAGACACAGAATCCAAAGCAGGCTCCAGGCTCTGAGCTGTCAGCACAGAGCCAGACACGGGGTGCAAACTCACAAACCACAAGATCACTAGCTGAGCTGAAGTCAGATGCTTAACTGACTGAGCCACCTAGGCGCCCAACAACATTTTAATGCTTTCTAAGGAAGACTGGCAGTAGGGGTAGGAAGAGTACAACCTTGTTGATTTGCCCGTAAGTAAATGTGCAATACATAAAAGTCCTAGGAGATTTCTCAAGATTTCCCCAAGTGTCAGTTATGACAACATAAATAGCTTGCCCTCAAAGCTCTGCTTCCTCTACTTGGACTGAAACATGGATCCATCCCCAACACCAGAAGAGCTATTTCTAGCTTCAGTCTGAAAATACAATTTCTACATAAGACCAGGGAGAAGTCAGAAAACCTGTCAGACATCTCCACAATCCTAAATTATGCTCCTCTGAGTTTTTCTACTTTGTTGTTTAAGTAGAGGAAAGCAACAAGACAGGCTGGCTTATGATGCAGTAATAATACCAAAAGTTCAGTGGCTAAAATTGCCAAAATTTGTTCCTTGTTTATTCTATTCACCCTTGATGGGTCAGCAGGGACATTCTTCTCATGATAGCCATTGAACTCAAGCTGTGAGAACAGCCTTCACCTTGAACATTACCTGTCACCGTGTCAAAAGGAAAGGGCCTTACCCTGGCAATTTCCAATATGCGTCACTTTTGTTCACAATTCTTTAGCTAGAACCAGTTTCACGGCCCCATACAACCAAAAATGGGCCACGAAGTGCAACCCTACCATGTGCTGGTACTAATGACACTAGAGAGAGAGTATTACTGACAGGACTACCTGCCTACTGCTGTGTGTTGTATACCTGTCATCTAATTCTCACAACAAACCTTGATATTGTTTAACTTTAGTTTTCAGATGAGAAATCTGAGGCTTACACAGATCAAGTAATTTTTCCAAGAATCCCATTTAATGTGTGGACTTGATTTCAGTTTCGTCTGATTCCAGAATTGGTGCTTTTTCCATTATTTCCCTAAGCCTCCCGATATAACATGTTCAGTTGCTTACAACCTCCAAGCCTTGGGGCGGGGGGTCAGATGGAACAGGGGAACAGAGAGCGAAGAAAAGATTTATTGTTAAGAGATATTTCTCTCCACAAAGCCAAATTGTCCATACTTCTGTGGCCTCATTCTTCGTCACAATGAGGTGACAAAGTGAACTAACCTGACCAAGGATCTGCAACTCAATCCCACAAGACCAGAAGCCAAAGTTACTAAAATTAGATTATGGAGAAGGAGATATTAGGGACGCCAAGTGGGTCATACAGACATTGCCATAAAATTGACAGGCAGCATTATGCTATTTCTGTTCCTTCAAGTAATCACTCCAGAATGCCTCCTATTACTCAGGGTGATGCCCAATTGCTTTAGAGGGCTCTATTTGCTACTACATAAATCTTACTCTTTAATCCCTAAAGTGGGAGTAATTTTGTTAAGTTCATTTTAAGCATTATATATTTTTTGTTACCTCTCTGAATATAGTAATTTTGGGAAGGACTCCCATTTTGCAGTGAAGTATGCACTCAAGCATGCCAGAGAGGCTGATTCAACCTAGAAGTCTCAGGCAGAGAATGATGAGCTGACCTGGTTCTTTGAGGGCTGTAATTTTCAGCAAAGAGAGGATGATCCTTTAAGCTTTTAAAATAGTTTTCACATTGTGTCTCATTTCTCCTACATAGCTAACCGTAAGACCTTAAGTATTCAACCAGAGTTGAAGCTGTTGATATAATATAGCTAGATTTTGACTTTTCTAAGCACACTCTAAAAAAAATTATAAACCTGAAGGAATATCGTTCCTTCTCTTATGAAGACTTTACTTGAAAATGCTTGCCATAAAATGTTACATGTAAAAGGCAATCTGTACAGTTTTTCAGAGGCTTTGGTTCTAGGGCTGTTAAGCAGCCAGTATGCACCAGTTTCAATATACCAACCTCGATGTGCTTGGCTGGGTCAAGACCCTACCTCACCTCTAGGTAGGTCTATTTTTAGCAGCACTTGTATTTGAATCATTACAGATGATTTCTCCCCTCTACTTTTCAATTTGTCTTTAGTGTTACTTTTCTGATAAAATTTTTTTAGCTTAAAGAGCGTTTACAATATGAGTTCAAATACTTCAGATTACACACTCCTATATTCCTATAGATTTTTTTAATGGAAAACACTGTGAAGATAAAGTATCAAAGACTCAACTAGTAGTCTTAAAATAATCATGAAAGTAAGCCATGAAAGTTAAAACTCAATTTGAAGAAGAGTGTCCTAGGGTTGAGGGTCAACCCCTCCTTATAACAGCCAAAATTTGAGTCACCTGAATAAATAGAGAGCCGAGAGGGAAAGGGCACTCTGAACTCTGCAACCTCTCATATTTAAAAGAAGAAACAGAAGAGGTAATTCCAATTGACCCTTTGTGCTTTATGGGTTTTGCATCCCTGGGAAGGTTAAGATGACAGCCCATTCTAAATACATGTCCATTTACATTAGCAGCCTTTTCTATGGGTGATTTAAGTGTATATTTGAAACATTCCAACAGAGAAACAAAAAATACATCAAAGGACCAAATAAATCCATATAAGCATGGGGATTTGAGAGTCAGTTTATTTGGACTTCATCTCATTCTTATTTATGCACCATAATCCAAATGATACCATAAAGGAGTCAGTATCCAAAAGGCCTGCTTTCCACAGTCAAAACAGTAAATATCTCCACTCTCTTTCGGGAATGTTACAGTGGATGCTTTGACTATGTTAGCAAAGAGGTGTAGGGGAGGATGTCGGGACAATAATTTTACCAACATATTTTAAGTGACTCAAATAGGTGTCAAGTTCCTGCCTGAACGCTAATTAGGCCTGGATACTAAAAAAAAACAAGAACAGGTTGAGAGCAGTTTTTATACTACTTGGGTGGTTAGTTGGAATAGCCATGACTGGAATGTCCTGAGCACCCAACTTGGGTTGATGATGTAATTCAAGTTGAACAATTAGTTTAGCTTTTCAGACAGTCAGGCTAGGTCCAGATTCCTTTGTCATAGCCTAACATTCTCTTTTTAATGACTTTTCCCCTTCTTCTCTTACACTCCTTTCTCCCTTGATGGTATCACTACATATGGAAAATTGCGGAGGTTTACTTTATACAACAGAAAAGATTAACACTCACTTTTAAAAAATCTGGTACATGAATAAAATCCACATAGCAATACATACAATACTCACATACAGAAGTCTGGGGCCCTTAACCCTAGTAAGCACTAAAGAATGTTTTTAAGTGGAGACAAAGAAATGATGGGAATATTTGCCACAGGATGCAGACATCAGTCCCCTGGTGCCATTAGCTCAATAGGAATTAACTATGAACAGGAGAAGTCATTAACTCAATGGTTTTGTTAGGGAGTCTTTGTTTTGCAACCTGGCTGGACTGATTTGTTGGGTTTACCCAAGGAGTACAGAGATAAAATAGTTAGGAAGAAGAGAAGAAATGATGTGAGCAAAAAACATACTAAAGTTCAAATGGGTAGAACCCAGAGGAAGGCTATGGAGGTGATGAGCTAGTGGCAGATGTTAAATACTTAACTTTTTTAACTGGCGTTTTAACTAGGGGCATTAGCATTAAAATCAAAGAAGCAAGTTTAAGTACTGGTTCTCTAAGGAAAAAAATCAGAAAGGGGCTCTTTGTCCTTTGTTAACACAAGCACAAACATTTGTACAACAGAGAGAAATGCTCTTCTGTGGTTTTCTCCTTTGCAAGTGAGGGATGACGGGGTAATTTTCAAGCAGAAAAACATAATAATGATTGATCACTGACAAAGTCTTATATTTTATATCACTAGAAGCAGATATTTTATATTTTTGGCCCATTTCTCTACATTATACGGTCACTTCTGCTAGTCATTGAAAGAGTTTCCAACATGTTTTTTGAAACATGTATTCTTTCTAGGTCCAGCAAATGATGGGCTACTACTTTTCCTTAAAGGTTGCCTTTTTTAACTTAAAATGCTTTTATTTAAAAATTACAAATGTTAATTATAAAAATGTAACAATGAACAGGAATATTAAAAAACTGTTTTAATATAAAAAATTTTTAAATAATGTTACTCCCTCCCCTTCTCTTCATACTCATTTTAGTGATCTATTATTGCATAAAAAACTACCCCCCAAACTTAGGAGCCTAAAGCAATAAACATCTATTATCTTTCCAGCTTCTGTGGATCAGAAATCCAGAATAACTTAGTTGGGTGGTTCTTGGCTCAGAGTTTCTCACACATTGCATGGCCTTGCCATGCCAGCAAGGATTGTAGTAACCTGAAGGCTTGCCTGGGGTTGAAGGGTCCACTACCTAGGTAGGATCTACTCACATACCTGGCAAATCAGTGCTGGTTGTTGGTGGGTCTCAGTTTGTCAATACCTCACCTTAGAGCTGCTAGGTGTTTCCATTAGGTAGAAGCTAGCTGTGTCAAGGGCAAATGATCCAAAAGACAGAGTAAGGAGGCAGTCAAATGTCTTTTACAACCTAATCTCTGGAATCATACACACTAAATCCGGCCACATTTGAGGGGATGGAAATTGGGCCACACCTTTGTAAAGAGGAATAATGAAGTACTTGTGGACATTGTTTAAAATCACCACAGTGCTACTGATATTTAAAGGTAATCACTATTAATAGATTAATATGTAACTTTCCGGGCCATTTTCTATGTACATATAAGTATATATAATGAATTTTTATTCACTAGATACGTTTATATACTTATATATACTTATACTTATACTTATACTTTTATTCACTAGATATGTTTATATACTTATTTTATAAAACCCAGAAAATTTATGGATATTGTTGGCAAATTATTATTTACTAATATATAAAGGACATAATTTATCCTCATACCCCATAGCTTGTTCTTTTTAATAGCTGCTAGCATTTCATTGGATACTTACAACATAATTTGTATAAGCATTTCCCTAAAGATGTACCTTTCAGGGGTGCCTGGGTGGCTCAATCAATTGGGCGTCAGACTCTTTTATTTTGGCTCAGGTCATGATCCCAGGGTTGTGGGATAGAGCCCCAAATTGGGCTCCATACTGATTGTGGAGCCTGCTTAAGATTCTCTCTCTCTCTCTCTCTCTCTCTCTCTCTCTCTGCCCCTCTCCCCAACTTGTGCTCTCTCTATCTAAAAATAAAATAAAGATGTACCTTTGAGTTATCTTTAGTTTTTTGTTACTGTGAATATGTTGCAGTGGACATCCTAGTACATAAAACCTTACCTGCTTATTTAAGTATTTCTGTATGATATATTCTCATAAATGAAATTGTTGCATCAAAATATTTCTGCTTTTACTATTTTGATAGGTTACTATAAAATTGCCCTTAAAAGTATAACATTTATCTAGTCATCATATTGGGTAGGGTAGACAAAATAGAACTAAAAATTTTCCATGGTTTAAAGACAATAAGTTCATGGGGCACCGGGGTGGCTCAGTCGGTTGGGCGTCTGACTTTAGCTCTGGTCATGATCTCACAGTCTGTGGGTTTGAGCCCCATATTGGGCTCTGCATTGACAGTGAACCTGCTTCAGATTCTGTCCCTCTCTCTCTAACCCTCTACCTCTTGTGCTCTGTCTCTCTCTCTCTCTCTCAAAAATAAACAAACATTAAAAAAAATTTTTTTAAAAAAGGACAATAAGTTTCTTTCTGTTCTGTCACAGTTCAAAGCAGATTTCCCTGTCAATAGTGGTGGGACTAGAGGGATGGGAAGTGTTTGCCCACATAGCCGTTATCTACATAGTTCTTCAGGGATTCAGGATTATAGGGTCTCTGCCATTTGTATAATATCCTAAGGTGACTCTGGTTGTTGCCATCACCATTCTAAGCAATGAGGAGGGAGGAGAGAGCATGAAGGGATAAGCCTGGAAACTTTCATTGGCCAGGCCTAGGAGCAGAAGCATTCATTGCTTCTGCTTGCATTTCATTTAAGAGACCTGCAGAAGATACTGGGAAATATAGTAAAGTTGAGAAACTATATGGCCAGCTACAATTCTCTGCCACAGAGACTTTAAAATATTTAAAGTTGGTATGTCATGGATGTCAAGTAATCAAAATGGTTGCTAATCAAAAACAACCAGAAGAACCCAGCAGTACCTACCAGCTAAACATTAATCCTATTACACTGCCATGAAAAATTGAAAATAAAAATCTCAATAATATTTTTCATGGACTCAAAAGTGTATTTTGTTTGTTTTAATGTTTATTTATTTTTGAGAGAGAGAGAGCACGCACAAGAGAGAGCATGAACAGGGGAGGGGCAGAGAGAGAGAGGGAGAAAGAGAGAATCCCAAGTAGGCTCCAAGCTGTGGGACTCCATCTCAGAAGTGTGAAGGGATCTGAGACAAAATCCAGAGTCAGATGTTTAACCAAATGGGCCACCCAATCACCCCAAAAGTGTATTTTGTTTTACAATTTAAATGTTTAGCCTCTCCGGGAGCACCTGCATGGCTCAGTCAGTTAAGCTTCCGACTTCAGCTCAGGTTGATCTCACCATTCATGGGTTTGAGCCCTACATCCAGCTCTGTGCTGACAGCTCAGAGCCTGGAGCCTGCTTCGGATTCTGCGTCTCTGTCTCTCTGCTCCTCCCCCACTCAACTCTCTCTCTCAAAAATAAATAAACATAAAAAAAAAATGTCTAGCTTACCCAAATGAGAAAATTTTGAAAAGGAAAAATAATGAGGATGTTCTTGTGTTACTAGATATCATAACATGAAGGTATAGTAATTAAGATAATGAAATACAAAGGAATAGATCAATGAGAATTTATAAAGCTACAAATTCTGCCAAACTCTCAACTGTATTAATCATCATTTTTCTGGAGACCACCCTCTCCAAGTCTGCCATCATCCTGCTTCAAGGTAGAGTAATTGCTCTCTAGGTGTCCCCCATGTGGGGGGATTCCCTTTGTGGCTTCTGTTTCCTTCCATGCTATCTTTTTTCTTGGTCTACACACTGATTTTGCTGGAGCCCAGCCGTTAGTGGTTTCCTGAGACAGGGCACCTGGAAGGTGAATCTTTCAAGACCTTCTATGATTAAAGATACTAAAGATACTTTTATTCCTCCTTCAAATTTGATTGACAGTTTAGCTGGAAGTTAACTGATATATTTTTGTTCATATATATGTATTGTCTTCTGGCATCCAGTGTTGCTGTTAAGAGGTTTAGTGCCATCTCCTACCTGTTCCTTTGTGTGTCACCTGGTTTCTCTTTCTTTAAAAAATTTTTTTTTAACATCATTTTTTGAGAGACAGAGAGAAAGTGTGAGTGGGGGAGGGGCAGAGAGAGAGAGAGAGAGAGAGAGAGAGAATAGGAAACAGTTTCCAGGCTCCAAGTTGTCAGCTCAGAGCCTGAGGCAGGGCTCGAACCCATGAACCATGATATCATGACCTGAGCCAAAGTCGGATGCTTAACTGACTCAGCCCCCCTAGGCATCCCTGTTTTTTCTTCCTTAAAGCTTTTAGACTCTTCTCTTTTTCCTTGGTGTTCTTGGCCTATGTGCAGATATGCCATACGCATCTCTCTTTTTTTAATCTCTCTTTCCTGTTAATCAGATGATAGACTTCCTAGATTGTTTCTCTAACTTTCTTATCTTCCGTGTTACTTTCCATCAGTACTTTGGAAGAAAGGCTTTCCTCTTGCCATCTGATAAGATATATTAGTTGCTATATATATAGTAGACTCAGGCTTCCTTGATCATTGTCTTCACAGCTTGGTCATCTGCTCAAACCTTGCTTGTTTGTTTTTGGTTTTCAAGGTTTTGTTTATTTTTATTTGAGTAGTAGTTTGTAGCCATCACTGAGAGACAAGGAAGGGAGAGGAAATTCTTGGATCTGTTTTATTCATTTTTTTAAGTTTATTTATTTTGAGAGAGAGAGAGCACGCACGTGGAAGTGTGCAAATAGGGGAGGGGCAGACAGAGAGAATCCCAGGCAGGCTCTGCACTGTCAGCATAGAGCCCGATGAGGGCTGGAGCTCATGAACCAGAAGACCATGGCCTGAGCCAGAGTCTGATGCTTAACGGACTGAGCTACCCAGGCACCCCTCTTGGATCTATTTTAGAATCTGAGACATGAGGCTGAAGTGGGTTCCTGGCAGGGTCAAAGTCACACTAGTAGAGAAGACAGCTCTAAAGCTGCATGAGGGTGTGTTCCAAGCGACAGCAGGCGCCAGGCCTGCCCCGCATAGCCATGCACAGAGAGGTGTGCCCCAGCCTGGCTGGACACCGCAGACCCCTCCCACCCCACTAGTCCACACCCTCTGAGCTGTGCCATTCCTGGTCCCCGGGAGAGCCCACCACACAATAATAGCTGAGATGGTGGCTCCCTGTGCACATTCACATAGACATACCCACCCTCTGTGCACACAGCTCCAGGACAGGCAGCACAGGCAGAGGCACACAGCTTTTTCCACGTATGCCCAGCATACCCACACTCAAGCTCCCTATGGAACTCAGGTCCAACCAGAAACACCTGTGGCCATGCCCATCATGGGCACAGTGTCAGGGAAAGCGGGGGTATCCCTGGGGAGGCCAGGCCAGTGGCCATGGCCACTGTGGCAGCCTCACCAGTTGGCCTCCACTGCCTGATGTCACTCACAAGGCTCTGGGCCAGACCAAAGATCTGGAGGAGGGTGATGCTCACAAAGAGCCCAGCCACGACGATCAGGTTGTTCTGTGGCTGCTTCTCAAATTGGCCGATGCAGCCTTTGGTATGGACGGAACTCTGCTGCTCCAGCTCCAGTCTGAGCAGTACATCCTAGTCACACTGTACATTGAGGACATCTTCCGCAGAGTCCCTGATGCAGCAGGAGAAGGGCACCTCGCAGCGCTCCTGGCTGGGGTTCAAGTCGGTGCAGTTGAAATAGATATTGAGGTTCCAGTCATTAAGCCCTCGTGCTCCACAGCAAGACCAATATTCCTGAGCAAAGTAAATGAGGTTCTGGAGATCAGTGTTGTCCCGATAGGCCTTGATGTTTTTGTTTCCGAGGAAATCGAGCTGGTCTTGAATTCAGTCCTTGAAAACGAAGACTAGGATCCCTGTTGTCAGCTCCAGGAAAAAGATGGGGCCTAGGAACGCAGAAAAAGTTGAGCAGGAAGGTGTTCTCCCACAGTGCCCGGATGCAGCAGGCACAGCCCACTGCCATGACGCCTCTAATCACTACAAACAGCCACACGGAGTGCAGGCCTCCCAGATCTGTCAGCACCGAGCTTTTGGAGAGAACCCACTTTCCACCCCAGGCCCAGAGGCTGTTGCCTAGAACCAGGGCTTCCAGCACCCGGAAGACAATGTTGAAGCCAAACAGGAAGAGCTACCTGTAGCAGCCCATCTCGGGGTCCCGAGAGTACTGGTGCTTGTCAGGCTCGGGAGGCAGCCCACTGCCTGGCCCTCCACAGGTGGCCCTGGATCAGAGTTACCGGGGGCCCAGCGGGGTGGCAGTGGCTTCTGGGCACCAGAAGTACAAAATTCAGATCTGACCTGCCCACATCTGCTCAATCTTTCAACAAACAAACAAACCAACCAACAACAAAAACGAGAGGGAACTGAACAACAGAGGCCTGAGGAAGTCCACCTGGCAACAAGAGTGTTGCTCCCCATCATTATGGGAACTTAGTCCACTGAAATCTTTGTTTCAATGCTCCTGCCAGTACCATTCAAGTAACTCACTTCCTGTTGGTATCAAATAGATAATTCATTTTCTGTTCACAGTCAACGTTACTTGTACTCATACTCCCTGTTTATTGATGATTTCTACTGCCTAATGGTATCTGTGCACAACTTTCTCATCTCTGGGGTCTTTTAGCTTTTTCTATCATAACAACGGCTTCCTTGTATTTTTCACAAAATGTTTCTGACATAATCTAATAATCTATCTAATCACCATCATTCCTGTTTGGGCAGGTCTTTTCTCAGGCCACTCTTCTTCTGGCAAAATCAGCGGTGGACCGGGAGTAGGGGGTGGGTCAGGAGATAACATCAAACAGACTTTGCCTGAGGAACCACACAGGGTTTCTTTTCTGCCAAGTGGGCTTTGGGTACAGCAAGCATTCAGAGGTATGGCTAGCCCTTTATAGTGATTTCAGATAAGATACTGAAACCTTAGGAGCCTCAATGGCCTCTTTGAGAGTGGAAATGATTGGATAGCACTCATCTATTTCATGGGATTGTTATGAAAATGAAATCAAATATTGTAAATTATAAGGCATTGCACAATGTAAACAACTAGCAGAATGCCCGGCATGTAATAGATGTTCCATCAACAGTGTATGAGTGTAACAGGATGGTATAAAGTGCCCAGTACCAAAATGGGCTCTTCAGGTCCACTGCTGAGAACTACAACATTAAGCACTACACAGGTCTTAGTCCAGCATTTTCCGATACGAGGGCTGCCTGCGGGGGCTTGCTGACAATGCCTGTCAGAAGAGCCAGCAAGTCTGCCCTCATTCTTGCCCAGAAGGCCCTGGAGGAAGAAGTGGGGAGCTTTTAGGGCATGCCTTTGGGGAACTGCAGAGTTCTTGAGGAAAGGCTATTCCTTCTTCTTGCCAACCCGGTACAAAGGAGCAAAGGTACTTCCTCTTCTTGAAGCATAGGGAGGGAAGCTCCTGCGTGTGTGCGTGTGTGTGCATAACCACATCAACTCCCGCTCTGCTGAGTCAGGGGTGTATGAGAGTCTCTAGTGTGAAGCTGCCAGTGCTGGAACTAGCAGAGATCCTGCTGACATCCCGTGCGGAGAAAGGGGTGGGAGAGGGATGATGGAGCTGGGAAAGAACAGATGGTCTTTAAAATTTTTTTTTAATGTTTATTTATTTTTGAGAGAGGGAGACAGAGCAGGAGCAGAAAGAGAGGGAGAGAGACAGAGAGAGAAAGAGAGACAGAATCGGAAGCAGGCACAGGCTCTGAGCTGTCAGCACAAAGCCCGACAAGGGGCTCGAACCCATGAACTGTGAGATCATGACCTGAGCCGAAGTTGGATGCTTAACTGACTGAGCCAGCCAGGCACTCCAAGAATAGATGGTCTTTTTAAAAAGAAGTTTCTCCTAAAGCTACAATTTTTAATTAAAAAGATTAATTTTTTCCTTTTTAAAATGCCCTTTTTGTAGTAAAATATAGCACACAGACAGAAAAAGCATAAAATGTGCAGCCTAATGAATTATCAAGGCAATACCTGTGTAGCCATCGCTAAAGTCAATAAATTAAACATTGCCAGCACCTCAGCAGTCTCCACCCGTGTCTCTTCAAAATCAGAAAACCATCCCTTCCCACAAAGGTAACCATAACTTGATCTTTATCACAATCACAGTCTTGCTTGTTTTTTTTTTCCTCCACTTTTTTCATCCAAGTATGTGCCCTAAAGCACTACACTTTAGTATTGCTTGTTTGGGGACTTAATGTAAATGGAAGCATATCAATTTGTCTATATTACTGTTGATGGCATTTGGTTTGTTTCCAGTGCAGGGCTATGATTAACATACTGGTATGAACACTCTTGTCCATGATTCCTGGTGTGTGCATGTATGCCTTTCATTAGGGTGTACAGCTGGGAGTGGAAATGTTGGATGACAGAGTATGTGAATCCTCAACTTGAGTACAGAATGTTTTCCAAGTGGGTTCTCAATGTACATTTGGGAAGCAGTTCTCCTTGCTCCACATCAAAAATGATAATTTGTACTCTGAGATAATGTATTTCTATATAAAAAAAAAAGGCTTTCAAGAAAATGAAAAAAATAATGGTGGTAGAATTAACAGGTTACTCTTTTTGAGTGACTTTACATGGCAAAATAAAGATCTAGTAGTTCCATTTTGGCCTTATTTTTCCCTTGAAATTCTACTGGACCATGACATTTCAAATGCTAGGAAACCATTGTCCTACACAGTATGCTAGAGATTGTTCCTACTTGTCTTTTTTAACATCAAAAGCCATTCGATGCATATAGTATCCAGCATCCAAGGTACCCCTAATTTACCTTCTCTCTTGGTACTTATGCCTTTGTATAGACTTCCTGCACTGAATAAAGGCTGATTTTTTTGACCAATTAAAATGTCAGTGTATGAATTCACAAGCTCATTAATAAAAGACATTGCTGCTTCAACACTGGTCTTTTGGATCGGTCACACTGGGGGAAGTCAGCCACCATGTTGTCAGGATGCTCAAGCAGCCCTATGGACAAGCCCACATAGAAGAGAACCCATTTACTAACAGCAACTTGCCAACCAAGTGATTGCACCAGCTTGAACAAGGAATCTTTGGACTCAGTCAAGCCTTCGGTGATTTCAGTCCCGTCTTTGGGTTTTTCAGCTAGACCCCAGAAATCATTAGGCGGACAAGCCATCCCCTGCTCCCTGTCTGAATTCCTGATCCACAGAAGCTATGAGATAATAATGTTTTAAGCCACCACATTCTGGGATGATTGTTACACAGCAAGAGATAATAATGACACACATGACCACCTAGGAAGTATCCTTGCCAAAAAGTTGAACCTGAATCTGAATATGCCTGTGTATCTAACTACAGATTTAGAAGAAATAGAAGGACCAAGGAATGTGCTAAACAAGTGCCCCACAAGGATGAGATTAGCAGAATCCAGAATCCAGAAAATTCTACAGCATAAATGACTCAATTCCTTCAACTAGTAAATTGCAGGGTGGAGGACAGTGAGGAGAATATAACATTAAAAGGGACTTAGAAGGTATGATAGATTGCATTATTCCTAATATATGTGGCCCTTTTTTTTGGCAGAATCATGCTTCCCTTTTCCACACTGACATCAGCTTTGGCCAGTTGATTTTCTTGGACCAATGAAATGTGAGCAGATGTGATATTTGCTACTTCTGAGCAAAAAAAAATTTTTAAGGTTATTTATTTATATTTGAGAGAGAGAGTGAGAGAGCAAGCAAGCACAAGCTGGGCTGGGGCAGAGAGAGAGAGAGGGAGACAAAGAATCAGAAACAGGCTCCAGGCTCTGAGCTGTCAGCATAGAACCCAACGCAGGGCTCAAACTCACCAACTGTGAGATCATGACCTGATTACAAGTCAGATAGGGCACCTGGGTGACTCAGTCGGTTGAGTGTCTGACTTTGGCTCAGGTCATGATCTCACGGTTCATTAGTTAGAGTTCTGCATCAGGCTCTCTGCTGTCAGTGTAGAGTCCGCTTTGGATCTTCTATCCTCCTCTCTCTGTCCCACCCCTACTCACTCGCTGTCTCTCAAAAATAAATAAACGTTGAATAAATAAGTAAAAGTCATTGTGTTTTAACCATTTCTCATTTCCATCTGCCAGGCAGTGGGTGTTTCCCAAATAGGGACTATTTCTTCAGCCCAGGGCCTGGAGTGAAGAGTATGCAAAGCTGACTTACAGTGGGAATTCACGTGAGGAAGAAATAAATCTGAGTTGTAGCAAACCACTGTGATTTTGGAGCTGTCTGCTACCACAGCATAGCTTAGCGTAATCTGACTCATGCAAGAAATGTTTCAGTCAAATAAAACAGATAAATCTCATTAGCATCTCAATTTATGGAACCATTGTAGAAATTTGATTACTACAATTTGGAATTTTCCCATAGTAATAAGTTAACAAAAATAGTCTATCGACTTGAGTCCCAGAGTTGTCCCTTGACTCCCAGAGAGGTACAGAAAATATGGGAGCTGGGAGGTTGGAGCTGAGCAATTCAGTTAGTGAGTTAGTACACAAAACGAGGTGTTTGAATCAGGTCTCAGGAAGAACATATCAAAACTAATCATTTCTGATGAGAAAGATTTTTCTTCAGGAGCATTTTAACAATTCAGAGCAATATCAGGGCAAGATTCAGAGCACTGGAGAGGTGTGGGGAGCTCTGGAGGTGGTAGCTTCCGCCTCAAGTGTGAAAGGGAAAGGTGTGGTTTAAGTAGAACCATTATCTCTTCTGTGCCTATTAGCTAAAGTCAAAAGCAGTGTCTCTTCTCACCAATTAAAAGCATCCGATGTTTTCTCTGCCTGTATACTGGGCATTAAGTTACTGCTTACAATTAGCAGATGGGTTGGGCGCTTGATCTATCCACTCCCTGCCTCAGCCTAGAACTGCATTACTTCTAGGAATGATGCATTCCTTTGAGTTAATGACAGATGATTTTCTATTGTTCCCCTTGTCTCCTACAAAGTGCTCTAATTCACTCTTCACGAGGCTCCAGACTGCATTTCCACCATTTGTCCTGCAAGGATAGAATTTCCTGTAAGTGGAGTAGACAAAGTAACTGCGCTTGAGCCACCTTGCCAGTATCACGTCCGAGAGAATATTGTACAAGCAGACCACTTGGGTAGGGAGAGGCCTGAGCTGAAAGGAAGAAAAAGAACCTGAGCCTGAGCCAGCCCCATGTCAAGAGACTATGTGGCAGCACATGTGATCCCCTGGAGGGCAAAGATGGGCAGCTGTAGTGGGGAAGAAAATATGTGGACATTTAGAGAGGCAGCAGCAACCTTGATGGGTTGACTCCCAAAGGAGTCAAGTAAACAGATCCCACCTCTCATTCCATCCCCTAAAACTAGGGTTGTCCTCTCTGGGAAAGAAGATGGGTGTATGAAGGCAGACACATGTCCCACCCCCATTCCCACTAGATTGACATTGAAGCTTTGTGTTGTTTTGTTCTTGAGACTGAAGTTGAGAAATGAGTAGGACTGAGCATTAGCAATGGGACTGGGAAGTTTTACAATTGGATGGGGACATCATTCAGATATGAAGGGAACCCACTGCTCAGGGATTCCACCAGAGGAAGCTGGAAACAGGTAAACAGCTTCATGCTTCCACCCCAGTGAATCCTTATGGCTCAATAATTAGGTTCCTTCATTAACCCTAACAATGAAACAACAAAAAGCAAAACCAAAAAACTTTGGTTCAGATTTTTAGTGATACACCATTCACTTCAGATTTTTTTTTTTAAGATTTTCCTTTTTTTTTTTTTTTAAAGTAAGCTCTACACCCAACATGGGGCTTGAACTCACAACCCTGATATCAAGAGTTGCATGCTTTACTGACTGAGCCAGCCAGGGCCCCTATGCCATCTGTTTCAAACGAGACAAATCTTGTCTTTGGCAATTGCCCTTCTTAATCTTTCCTCCCTTCTGCCTTCTCTCCCTTATCCTGCAGAAAAGCTGTGCCCCCCTGCTGCCCTCTGTGCAATTAACTAGAGCCAAACTTATGTACCATCAAGGACACTAAAAATAAATATCTATATTTTCTTTTAATATTTTGCCTACTGTGACCTACTTTTAGTTCAATTTCAAAAGCAAGGGAGTGAAGTGTGTCCTAAATAAACATGGCATTGAGCTCTGTTCCACCGTTTTGGCTGCATGGCTTTTTACCATAAACCAAAGTTGTTCTATAGACAGTAAAAGTTTAAAAGATCTTCTGTGTCAATACATTGATATTCAAGTTCCAGAATTCCACTTGCTTCATCAAATATCTATTTCTTTGAGGGTCACTTCCCACTGATAATCCTGGTATTAAAGAACTCTAGTTAGTGTCACCTCTGAAGTGCCTGAATCACATGTAGAATTGCTTCCAACCCACCCACGTGTCTGAAAACACATTTTTCAGTGATTATAAAATCAAAAGCTGTGAATATTTCTTGCAAAGAGAGTATTTCATCAGCTAGTGTTATTTTAATTATTCATCTTTAATGAGGAATCTATGAATTGTCTTCAAAAATTCAGAATTAATAGGTAGACTGTCACCTAAAAAAAAAAAAATCAAGTTTTGGTCTGAAGGTTTCACAGGCATTTAGTGATTATTATCATAATTTAAATACTTCAGTTTAGGAAGCAAGATATATGTGAGTACTTTAAAAATTAGTTTTAATATTCACCATAGGAGTTGTTAATGAACATTTTAAAGTGCTCTAATGGGGAATACAAACTCCAGGGGGTGGTTTGTGAGCACCAAAGGGCTCTAATCAGAACTTGGACTTGGAATCTGTGGCTACTACAGCTCCTTGAACTATTCATTTCTGAATCTACACTAGAGGATTTATTCTTTAACATAAGAGATGCTAGAAATAATTTTTATTAGTGAAACACATGATTTTTTGAGGTATGTGTACTGAACAAGAATCTCACCTGTATTTAAAAAAATTTTTTTTTAATGTTTATTTATTTCTGAGACAGAGAGAGACAGAGCATGAGTGGGGGAGGGGCAGAGAGAGAGGGAGACAGAGAATCAGAAGCAGGCTCGAGGCTCTGAGCTGTCAGCACATAGCCTGACGCGGGGCTCGAACTCACAAACTGTAAGATCATGACCTGAGCTGAAGTCGGTAGCTCAACCGACTGAGCCACCCAGGAGCCCCAAGAATCTCACCTTTAAAGAAATGGGGCATAAGTTTTGGATGAGTCCAGAATGGTGCTCTAGGTTTGGGTGTTTGTTTAGTTCTGTGCCTGCCACTTAATGCAGGATTCTGTCACCTGAGTCAGTAGGAAGTGTGGCTGGATCCTGATTTAGGACAACATGATATCAGGTTCAAGTGCATATTTTCATGCAAGGTTCTAATCAGGAGCCTTGAGCTCAGGGCACATATAAGGACTCTTTTGCTTGTTTGCTAATCAGTATTTGCACATGGAACTTGGTGAAACACTGACTTTCATCAATTTCACTACCCAGTGGCCCTGTGGAGGGTGAGAAGGCCCAGGATCTATGGGCACAAATTGGAAGAGGCCCCACCTAGACACTGACAATTGTGCACTATAAAAACAGGCTTAGCCAGTGAACGTTTGGTCCACAAATAGTTACCATGAGATGTATTTAATGAAAAAAAGATAGAGAGAAAGCCAAATAGAAAAAAGAAAATGTACTTACAATTGCAAAGATTTAAGGGAGATTCATAGAAAAAAAATGTATTTTGTCTGCATAACAATAATAATGTAAACAAATGATATAGGGCTTACTATATAAATTATATGTGTTCTAAACTCTCCCTATACATAAACATATACATATATTCATTTAATACTTGCCCCAACTCGATGAAGAAATACTATAATCATATTCTTAACTCCATTGTACCAACCAGAAAACAGGGGCACAAAGTGTGACCTGTCCTCGATCATACAGAGCGAGTAAGTGGACAAGCAGTGATTTGAACCCAGAGAGTCTAACTCCAGAATCCAGGCTGTCACTGTTCTAGAAACCAGAATTTCCTTTCTGAAAAATAACCGTCTCCATGTAAGCAGGAGCCACAGGAGTCTACAGGGTTAAAGAAAACTGGACTTGCTGTAAGAGCCCAGGGGGAAAACTAAGGAATTCTGAGGTTTTCCTTGGCTTGAGAAAAGGCCCTTACCAACAAGAGATTTTTCTGTCAGGCATCATTTGGGCAGCAGGGCTTCTGCGATGAATTAAAAATAAAGACCTGTCACTTGGTTGATGATGTGTATAACAGTTCTCCTAGACGCAACAAAGCTGCCGAGTATTAGGAGACTTTGAAGAAAAAGGCAGGCAGCAGACAAGCTGTTTCTCTCTCTTCCACATTTGACTTCCTTCCTTTTATATCTCTCTCTATCATCCCATACTAGAACAACTGTTCACACATGTGAGGTTACTGATCTCAGTCACAGCCTTCATGAAGCCATATTTTTCTCTATTCCTTTTAATCCCTAAGGCAGGGCAAGAGCTGGATAATCCAATCACTCACACAGTTATTTGGTAAACTCTATCCGCAGCTATAAAACTGATCTTGCATCTTGCTTTTGCAAAGTTTCTCTTTGGGCACGGTTTTTTGAGGGCATAGAAACCACTAGCCCACTGCCAGTAATCTATGGATGCCCTTTCCCATTTACTTTCTTTAATTCCTGAAACATAATTTTACCCACATCTTATAGAAGTGAGTGTTTGGAGGTTTACTTGGGGCCTTTTTCCATTTCCCTGTCATGGAGGGAATATGGTGTGTATCTCCTATTATCCTCTGTTTTCAGCCTAGCTCTGTGTTTACTCAGGATCCTGGCAAACCACTCACTCAACCACATCACAGGACTATAGGAAACTAACTGTGAGCTCAGCAGACTAACATAATGGCTCTGGGGGCCGCCAGATCCACAAACACTTCAAGGGTCTAGGATTTTTAGGGTTCTTATACCTACCCCTTGGCAAAGTTGCAAATTCTTTTTTAAAGAATCACCAATATTCACATAATCAGATTGATTTTATGTAAAAATATGATAACTAATTTATTTATTCATCAAATTTGAACTGAGACCAAGAATTGAACCCAACACTAGAAATTGAAGAGAAACAAGATATGGATGCTGCTGATTTGTTGGGAGTTGTTTTGCTTGTAGTAAGTTGCTTGTAAGCAACTTAAAGTAACTTAAACAAAAAATGAAATTTATTGACATTAACTGTGAAGTCTGAGCATACATTTCAGGCATGGATGAATCAACGGAGCTCAAATTATTTCATCAGGACTCCCTTTCATCTTTTCATTTCTGCTCATCTTTGTCTCTCTTTGTGTTCTGGCCTCATTTTCCCTTACTGAAGATAAATTTTCCAACATGACCTGAACCAATGGCTGTAAGAAGCTCCAGCTGAAATCATTCTCAGAGCTCAAAATAGCAGAGGAATAGAGATTTTCTCTCCCTCAGAATCCATCTATCAAAAAATCAAGGAAGATTCTGATTGGCTGAAGTTGATCACATGTCCCGTTGACTAACCACTCTCTGGCCAGGGGACTAAAATATTCAAATTGGTCATGCTTAGGTTATCTGCTTTCCCCTCAGATGATGAATGTTCAACCCCAGTTGTACAACATGAAATGTATTTCCCACAGAAAGAAAAGGGTGATGGATAGAAACAAAGAATAGGTAATCACTGTGGTAGTCTGCCTCAAAGATGACCCCACATGATTTTTACCTCCTGGTATTTACATCCTTGCATAAGCTTCTATACTATATCATGGCTAGCCTGTGTGACCAATAGAATCCTGCAGAAGTGATGCTGTATGACCTTCAAGGCTAAGTCATAAAAGATATTGCAAGCCCTTTTCTTGCTCTCTCTTGGATGACCTACTCTGAAGGAAGCCAGCTATCATGTTGTGAGGATGTGCATGCTGCCCCATAAGGAGATCCCTGTGGAGAGGAGCTGAGGCCTTCTTCCAACATCTAGTTCCAACTTGGTAGTCACTTGAGTGTGCCATCTGGGAAGTAGATTTTCCAGCCCTAGGCAAGCCTTCAGAGGACTACATCTGTGGTATATACCTTGACCACAACTTTGTGAAAGACTTGAGACTGAACTACCCAACTAAGCTGCTTCTCAATTCCTGAACGGCAGGTGCTGTGAGATCTGTGAGATCATAAAATTTTATTTTTCTCTCAAGCCATTAAGTCTTGGAGTAATTTGTTACCAGAAATGGGTAACAAATATATCCAGGTAGCTCATTGCCCAGCCTAAAGTCATAGACATTATATAACTAACTTTAATTTGTGAGTGGAAAAGGAAGATAGAGGAGATGGAAGAGAAGCCTCTGGAAGTTTTATAGAGGAGACCACCTTTGAGCTAGGCTCAAGGATGAATGTGAGAAGGAACTGAATCCAGGCCAAGGGAATAGCACGAACAAAGGCTCTGAGCCTTGGAAGTGTTCAGAGAAATGCAAACAAAATAGCGTGGTTGTAGTTAAGGCAGTGGTTCATCAGAATCACAAGGAGGGATTAAAAAATCAACAGATACTCAAATCCTAGCCCTAGAGAATCTGATGATTAGGAAACACTGGTTTGGGTTTCCAAAGTTGTTTTTGGGCTTTGGTTACTTGGTTAGCTGATTGCTGTGAAGGTGTATGTGTCTGCTACAGTGTTTTTCAGTAAGGTCTTTGGGCCACATGCTACAGAAAGCAGAAAACATAGGCTCTTGAGGCCAAATCCTAATTAAATAGGATATAAGTGAACAGATAGAATGGAGTCCAGGGATCTGAATTTTAATGAACATTTTAGGAGATTTTATACACGTTAGTGCATTCATGTACAAGCTTGAGAGATGGGTGAATTATTCAAAACCCAGGAAAGAATTGTTTTGGGGAAATAAGGAGAGTTTCAAGGAGGTGGTAAATTCAAAATTGGTTTTACATTTATGCCATAGTGATATAAAAAATATGCTTAAGTGAAAAGACTACCAGAAAATATACCAAAATGGCCGTTGTTGGATTATTGTGGTGGCATTGCAGATGTGGGTTTTGTTTTTGTTTTTATTTTTTTGTGGTATAGGTACATTACCACTATGACTTAAAGAATGCTTTTCAGAAAGTTTAAGGGGCTATGTTAATGCTGTGGAGAAGTCAAGTTGGACAAGGGTTGAAAAGAGGTCATTGGTCTTAGCAAGTAGGAGGTCATTGGAGACCTTTGGATGAGGGGGTGGAAGCCAGATTACAATGGTTGGATTCAGTGGTTGGGGAGGAAGTAGAGGGAGCCAGTATAGACCACCAGTTCAAGAAGTTTGGCAGCAAAGGCAAAATTTAAAATAAAATTGTTCCTTTTTTTTTTTTTTTACTGATTATAAAAGTAATACTTGTTCATTATATAAAATTGGGTAATTCAGAATATTAAGAATAGAATAATAGTCACCCATAATCCCACCACCAAAGCCAAACCATGTTAATAGTTTGGTATATTTGTTGAACATTTCCCCTTTACAACAGTGCTTTGCAGTACAGAGGACAGCTCAAAATCATCCACATTATTCTCAGTAAAGGAAACTAAGGCCCAGAAAGAGACTTTCCTGAGACACTAAAACATCCATAAGAAAGAGTTTAGTTTCCATAGTGCTTTGACTTGCATTTCCTGGTTGCCCTGTGCCCACCCTACAGCAGAAGTGGCTAGTCTAGCCCCTTCCTTGTGCCCAACCATATCCTAAACATGTTTCAGCTGCAGTGCCTCTAACATTCCACTGCACCTATGAATTCACATTCTTTTTTAAAAAATAATTTTACTTACTTAATTAATTTTTATATATATATATATATATATATATATATATATATATATATATGAGAGACCGTGTGTATGCACATGAGTGAGCAGAGGAGGGGCGGGGGTGTGGGTTGGGGAGAGAGTGAGAGAGAGATAGGGAATCCCAAGCAGGCCCCACACTCAACATGGAGTCTGACCCGGGACTCGATCCCACAATCTAGGATCATGACCTGAGCCAAAATCAAGAGTCAGTCATTCAAAGAACAGAGCCACCCAAGCTCCCCTGGATTCACATTCTTACATCATCCATTAGGCCTGCTGTCTCTGATAGTAGGACCTGGGTCTCATCTCATTCATCCTGATATTCCCAGATCTTAGCACAGCATTTGACACAGAATCATTGCACATTTCTGGAATGACAGATAATGGGTGATGTTTGGTATAGTAACTGATGTAGTTTTCATTCACAGTATTTCCTGCTTCTTTGTAATAGCTCCCCCATTCTGGGAGCAGCTAGGGTGTTTTATGCACAGACTGCCTTGGGGTAAGAATAACACAATAGAACTGAAGTCAAATGACTTGGCTTTTGCCTTTCAAAAGCTCAGGTAGGGTAGAAACAACAGATTTGGAAGGCCAGCTGAAGAGCTGATTTACTGACTCCCTGACTGAACATGGTCTAATTGGGAAGAGAAAGGAAAGTTGAGAAAAGGAAGCAAGTGAGATACTGGTGTTTGTTCCCTCCAGAGAAAGGGGTCTGCTGAATCCCCCCCTGCCAAATCCCAATTCCAGAATAGAGCTTGCAGAGTTAATAAAACACCAGAATTCTCCCTGCTTCAGTGTGGCATTAGAAGAATATGGAAGGAATGGCCGTGTGGAAAGTCTAGACCAGCACACTGTCCAACAGAAATATAATTTGAGCCACTTATAGTTTTCAATATTTTAGTAAGTAGCCACATTAAAGGAAGTAAAGAGAAACTGGTGAAATTACTTTTATTAAAATATTCTATTTAACCTAATATATTAAAATATTATTTCGACATGTAATCAATATAGAAATCATTAATGAGATATTTTGTATTCTTTGTACAAAGTCTTTGAAATCTAGTATGTATTTTACAGTCATAGCACATCCTAATTTAGATTAGCTACATTTCAGTTATGTGTTCATAGCCACCTGTAGTTGGAGGCCACATTACACAGCACAGGTCTGGATAATCAAACGTAAAATAACCCTATGGAATGTCCAATATCCCAACTGAAAATTGGAGCCATAGAATACATATTTTTAAAGTTTATTTATTTATTTGGGGGGTGGTGGTGCAGAGAGAGAAAGGGAGAGAGAAAATCCCAAGCAGACTCCACGATCAGTGTGGAGCTCAATCCCATGACTGTGAGATCATGACCTGAGTCAATATCAAGAGTTGGATGCTTAACCAACTGAGCCACCCAGGTGCCCCTGGAGCCATAGAATATTTTTTATGTGCTCAAGAATATCATTGACAAGTCCCAAAGAGCAAGATGACCTAAGAACATCTTGTTCCAGGCTGAGGGTAACCTGATCTAACACTGATCTGCATGAGCTGAGTGGACAGAGGGCCGTATGGATGTCTCAGTGGATGCCACGGAGAGATGGCAGTCCAGAGACCCCTTCACATGGGGTCCACACTCTGTAAACTCCCAGGAACTTGGACACCACCCTGGAAAAAGATGAAAGCCCATCCCATCATGATTAAGTTTCCATCATTTAGTAGAATAGGGCAGGGCGCAAAGGAAGTTCTATATAGAAAAAGAAAGTTACACTTACTTTGTGGACAGAGATTCAAACGCATTACAAAAACAGTGAATGAGGGGGTGCCTGGGTGACTCTTGACTTTGGCCTAGGTCATGATCTCACAGTTCATGGCTTCAAGCCCTGAGTCGAATTCCACGCTGACAGCAGAGCCTGCTTGAGATTTTTGCCCTCTCTCTGCCCCACCCCTGTTCACACTCTCTATGTCTTCCTCAAAATAAATTAAAACATAAATAAATAAACAAAAACAATGGATGAAGATAACTAGAATTGAGGCTGTTGTAAGCCCCACCTGCTGTTTTCTTATAGGTTGCCAAAAGGTGATTTAAAGGAAGATGTGGCTGTTTATCAAGCCAACAGTCAGGAAAAAAAGGCGGGAGATATGGAACTCTTCTACTAAAAGATAATCAAAGGACCCCTGGGTGGTTCAGTCAGTTGAGCTTTGGACTCTTGATTTCAGCTGTGGTCATGATCTCATGGTTCGTGAGTTTGAGCCCTGCATCAGGCTCTGTTCTGATGGTGCAGAACTTGCTTGGGATTCTCTTTCTCTCCCTCTCTCTCTGCCCCTGTCCCATGCATACCCTCTCTCTCAAAATAAATAAACTTAAAAAAAAAGATATTCAAGAAATATAACAATGAAATGTTAATATATTGAAGTTTTGCATTGACTGGATACTGATTTAAGCAAATAAACCTAAGCCATTTTGAGGAAGTTGGAGAAATTTGTATTTTAATTGAGTTATTTGATGATTGGTAATTTGGATGCTATTGTGGTTATGGGGGAAAATGCCCTTATCTCTTTGAGATGAATATTAAAAAATGAGGGGTAAAATGTCATTTTACTTGTAGACCAATGTTCATAGCAGCCTTATTCACAGTAGTTCCAAAATAGAAAAAAAATCCATTGATGAATAAATAAATAAAATATAGTATATTTTTATAGAATATTTTTATAATATATTTTTATATAAATAAAATATTTTATATTTTATATTTTATATTTTATATAGAATATTATTCAGCCATAAAGTATTGATTCATTCCACAACATGAGTAAACCTTGAAAATATTATGTTAAATGAAAGCAGCCAGTCACAAAAGGCCATAAATTATGATTCCACTTATATGAAATGTCTCTATGTAATATGTAAATGTATAATAGAGACAGAAAGTAGATTAGTAGTTGACTGGGGCTGGGAATGTGGAGGGAAGTGGGGTTGACAGCTAGAGGATTTGAAGTTTCTTTTTGGGGCAATAAAAATATTTTAAAATTGATTCTAGTAATGGCTGGACATATCCATCTGTAAATATACTAAAAAACATTAAATTGTGCTCTTTAAATGAGTGATTATATGCTATGTGAAGTATACCTCAATAAAGCTGGTTTTTATTTTTATTTTGAGTTTATTTATTTTGAGAGAGACAGAGTGAGGGGGGTGGGGGGGGAAGGAGCAGAGAGAGGGAGAAACAGAATCCCAAGCAGGCTCTGCGCTGTCAGCTCAGAGACTGATGCAGGTCTTGATCCCATGAACCATGATGAGATCATGATCTGAGCCAAGATCAAGAGGCAGACATTTAACTGAGTGACCCAGGTGCCCCAATAAAGCTGTTTTTTAAAAAGCAGGAAAGAAGGGAAAAGAGTCATGCTGTATAATTTTCTTTAAAACAAGGGAAAAAAGGAGCAAATATAGCAAAGTTAACATCGTTAAATCTAGGTGCTAGATATATGGGGGTTCATTATGCTATTCTCTCTACCTTTTTGTATATTTGAAATTTTTTTTTAATGAAGAAAGGAGGGTAGTAGTTCTAGTTTAACATCCATGCTCTTGGGCATACATTTGAGAAGCCATTCCCTTGCCTTTACCAACTGCATAATAAAATGGAGGACAACAGCACCCTCCTGTCTTTTGGGGGTACCTATAATGCAGGAGTTGCCTGAGTGGGATAGTAAATATTATTTCACTTCCTTTACTATTGAAAGCTCTCTGGGGAGTAGTCAGGTGATATCTGGAGAACCAAGCTATGGGGGCTGACTGATAAAAATGACCTCTCACCCTTCCACGCCACTACAGAACTAAAGGGAGCCTTGCACTGGCAGAGCAGAATCATGAGAAAGAAATGAAAAGAAGGGAGAAGGGAGACAGAGGGAGGAAGGAGCATTATAATTGTGTGTAACTGTAAGAAAATGTTATTCATAAAAAGGAAATCCCAGAAATCAGAGATTGTGAGACAATTATTTGCTTTATAAAAATATTTCTAATGTTTTATAAAAACATAAAATTAATTTTTTTCAGTAATATATGCAAATACATGTAATGATAAAGCCAATAGTTGTATAGCACTATGTTCATTGTTCCACTTTCCATATAATTAACTTGTTTAATCTTCATGATAATCCCCATTTTACAGCTGAGACCACTTCAGGTTGAAAACTCACACAACAACCAAGGGACAGACCGAAGCTTCTAGTGTCATGCTTTTTAACTGCCACACTTGACTGCCCTCCTCAATAAGACACAAAAGGGCTATTCCCCTCCCCAGGAGCCACCACTGCTACCCACTTCCTGGAGATCCTTCCAGAAGATAGATAATTCAAGGAAACTTTTCTTTTGCAGACTCATTCAAGTCACTTTTCAATCTGCAGTTTGGAGAATGGATTCAAATGCTCCTTTCCATCCACACGGTTAGTTCTGACCCATAAACTGGGAAGTCCCGCAGGCACCCGCAGAGAGGCACAGCCTGTTACATTGCCACCTGTAAGCCCACAGACCCACAAACAAGGGGCCTCTGATTTACTAGGCTTCTCCCTGCTGGTCCACAGAGTAGTTAATCTTCTGCCCCGGGGCAGCCTTTGACAGCTCCCAAAGGTCCCGGTGAAGTACTCTTTTCAAAGTGAAATTCTCAATCAAATAAACTTGAAACAGACTTGGTCTGGATCCAGGTACAGACCTGGCCCACTCCCCGCCCCCCCCCCATACCCCCAGGCAGCAGTTGGCTACACTTCACTTCCTGGGTTTTTTGAATCCTCTGGTGCAGACTACGGTTTTCCTTCAATAAAACAGTGATTTAAAACCTTCATTCTTCCTGTTTTAAAACTGTGCCAAGGCATAATCATTCTGTCTTCACCAAGGAGTACACAAAAATCAACTGGGGCTCTGCAGCCACCCCCATGGCGGATTGTCAGGTAAATCCTTTCTTAGAAACCGCCCCCCCCATCTGCTTTTTTTTTTTGGAAAAATCTCTTTTATCCAATTAGAACTTTTTTTTAATTCCTCCTTTCCTTTTTTTTTTTTTTTTTTTGAAATTTTATTTGAATTCCTTCTAAGCATTCAGTTTCACCTTAGACATTCAGATTATTCCTGCTGTTAGGTTAGTGCCTACAGATTCTCCTCACCTCTACCAGGGACTTCAGTGGTTTTCTGATGGTGACGATAAAAAGGAAAGTTTTCCTTTTTAAACTCTAACTGAAAAAAAAAAAAAAAACAGTGCAAAGGATGATTTCCTGTGGGGTAGT
>NW_026058418.1:0-34790 GCF_023721935.1 Panthera uncia
ATATATATATATATATATATATATATATGAGCCCTCATGCTGGAAATTCTGATTCATTTGGTCTGGGTGGAGCCTGGGATTCAATAGGTAAACTCTCTGAACAGGTGTTTCTAATGTGCTGCCAGAAATGACAATTATTGCTCTATCTTCTTGGTAAACTATTGAAACCATGATATGACTACAATTTTCAAGGAAAATCTACAAGTGTTTTGTTTTTAATCTCCCTGATTGTTTTAATACATTTCCCCCTTTCCTAGATCAAGGATATATCACTCTGGCTGTTCCTAAATTGTTGAAACTGTTATCAGGCCCAAAAGGAAGGAAGGATTAGGAATGTAAATAATGGCTTGCAGATGGGGTAGTTACAGGTGATTGTCTCATTTACTTTTGCACAGTGTTGAGGGGATGGAAACATCATTTCAACTTCATAGAGACACATTGTGCCTACTTATGAATTACGGGTCTTCTGGAGGGAGTCAATGGACTTTTAACTGGAAGGTCAAAGAGTTTTGCCAACACTGAAACTCAGTTAAAGTGATAACTGTGAGCAAACCGGGCCAAAGAATTCAGGAAAATTGAAAAATTCTTTGGAAAAACGTCAGATGTCCTCAACTCCTATGAACATGTTTTGAAATGATAAGAGAGTATGCTGATGAACATGAAGTCGTTGTTATGATATTAAGGGTTTGGTGGTAAAAAAAAAAAAAACAAAACAAACAAACAGAAAAAACAAACAAAAAAAAAAACAAACCTTGACAACATACCCATATAGTTTTGGTGATTATTAAGAGATTACAGGAATCTATACTCCCTAATAGCATTTAACCTTGTCCATATACCTTGTATGGGGATAGATAGCATCTTTCATTCTCCAAGAATTCACAGCTACCATTTTTTTTTGTTCATTCTTTGCAATGTTTGAAACACCTGAAGATGACACATAAAAGAAATATTGGAAATATAGAACTTTAATGAAGCTGTCGTGTGTGCAAAGGGAGAATTGTACAAGTGGTTGTAATGTGTGTGGCTTTTTTTTTTTAAGAAAATAATTCTTTTCACCACTGATGGAGGGAATTTCCCAAGGTGCAGTGAATAGGATTTGAATTGAACATCAGATTGCTATTTTCCCTGATGAGAATCTAGATCTAGATCTAGTCAACCTAAATCTCAGAAATAAGAGTTTTTGGTATGCATTTATCAGATGCTTGGCAAACAATTTTTACACCAACCTTTTAGTTTGAAGTTGTTCTATTTGTGAAGTGCACACAGGATGAGAATAATTGCTCTAATTTATTGACAAACTATTGAGGTAACACCTTTGCTCCAATAAACTTGAAGTTGGCCTAAGTATTTTTTGTTATACACAGGACTTAGGTAGTCAAAATCAAAGATGTGTGTGTGTGTGTGTGTGTGTGTGTGTGTGTTGTTTCTAGATCCATGGTTCTGCTAAAGAAGGTTTCCACGCTCCTTGCCATCCCTTTTATTCTTCAACTATCTTTATGCATTCATTTTTAAATACTTATTTTGTATTAAGAAGCAAGTAGAAATGTAACCCATACTTTCCCACTGATGCGAGATGACAATATTTCACAGAATAAATCTGTCAATTTATTGCTAGCTTCCATGTAACCCATGGAGATAAGGCTGATTTCTTTTTCGGTAGCGAAGAGTTTTAATCATGAGGATTTTACATTTAATATTTTCCATGAATCTCACATTTTACAACTCTTTTTCATGATTGTGTGATTATTTCGGTCCTCAAATTTTAGAACTAAATTTAGATTCACATGAAAGAATGATTTGTTGAGGAAAATTGACAACACAATTATTAATTTCCTTATCTAAACACAAGATATTTTGTATTTATTTCCTTAACTATTCAAATGTATACAAGATTTAATGTAAGTTTTGCCCATATCTTGTTAGGCTTTTTAATTTGTTATATTTCTGTCCTTATTAGATATAGTAATATTGCCTCCATCATATTTTTAGTTCGTTATTTCTAGAAATAGTAGTGAACTTGATATTTATATTGATTTGCATCCATTTAAGTTGTTGGCTTTTCTTCTTGGTTCTAATTATATTTTATTGTTCTGATAGTTTCCTGTTCCTCTGCAGTGCTGTTTAAGGAGTTTAGAGGTAAACAATAAAATCATATGCAGTCAATAATGTGGCATTTTTTCTAATATTAACTTCTGATGTTAATTTTGCCACCTTGCATTGACTTTGATGTCCAGTAAATATTAAATAAGAGTGGTGCTAGTGAACACCGTTTTATTGATCCTGATTTTATATGTAATTGTGTGTGTGTGTGTGTGAAATAGAGAGTGAGAGAGGGAGAGGGAAAGGTGGAGGGAGAGAAGCAAAAGTGAGAAAGAACACCTATGTTGGATGTTATCAAATACAGTTTCTTGTTTCCTTTTCTTTATTCGTCTTTTAATAACATAAATACCTGTTAAGGAAGCGCATCTGTATCTTCCTTTGTGTCATTATCTTCTTCCATTGGTTAGAAGATCCTAGGGATCAAGAATGATAATCTAATTGTCTACAGAACAGAAAAGAGCCTTGAGCAAAATAGATATTCATTATTTGAGGGTATTGCTTAATTCCTATTATGTCATAGATAGAAAAATACTCCTTTGGAAGTAGCCTTGAATAAGCAGCTTTTGTAAAACATGAAGATCCTGTTAGAAGAGATTTGCAGATTCCAGAGGCTTAAGGGATCCGAGGGGATCACTATGCAATCCGGAAGAATAAAACACTATTGTAATGCCAGCAAGTTCTTAAGCTTGAGTTTTGAAATTAGATATATATGTTTTTCACATTCTTTTTAAGCATTTCAAGTTGCCACAGGCTATCAGGAATCACCTCACACCAATGCTTCATAAACCACAATGCTATTCAAAAGTTTAGAAAAGGGCACTGAAACTATGCATTGTTAAATTACATCTGTATGATAATTATAATCAGATAGAGTGTAATTACACAAGCTGAAAATTGGCCCATAGTTGGAATAATACTGGCCATTAATAATAGCAACATAGTTAACATTAGAGTGAATATTCTTTGCTTACATTCACGATAATAATCACAAATGTCGCACGAGAGAATTAGTTCAAAGAGACAGTGCAATGGTGTTTGTGCATTTTCCCAACTTTTTCAGGCGTTCTCTGAAGCCTCCTGTAATCTATTGATGACAGGACCTTAAAGTGGAGTTTTCCAAACCTACCAGAGCTCTAGCCAATAGTAACAAATGCCTGCATACCTTGTTAAGGGCTGCCAGCGTTAACATAAGAATTCCAGAAAATGAAGAGAGTTGTTTGAAGTGTGTAAATTGTTGCCTACAAAAACAACTCACATTACATTCCCTTTGGCTGAATTTTTATAGCCCATGTGATCCACTCTTACTGGAACAGCTCTTTCTAGAGAACGGGGAGGTGCAACAGACAGGAGCGAAAAAACACTAAAGTTTTGCTCTTGCTTTTAAATCTAGGTAACGCTGCTGAAACTCAAGTGCATCGTCACGAAGGTACCCAGGGAGATACCCCGGGAGCATGTGAAATGTGGAAGGGTATGGTATTTTAGCTACACTTGACTAAGTCTGTCCTCTTCCTCCGTTTGATTAACCCCCCTTGCTCTCATACGTACCCATTGCCCAATGCTTTTGGAATGACTGAAATAAGTATGACTGAAACCGACAAACAGAGGCTGATGTGAGGTTACCCTGAGCTAGGGTTTAGTGGATTCTCTGTGCATAGTTCATAGTTACTTTCAGCAGACATAATTTATCGCTTCCCTTCCCAGGGTGTAAGGGCTTCCGTGAACATGTCTAGAGTCCCTGCCAATTCACTTTGCAGGGGGGCAGGCTGGCTCTGGCCCAGAGGATGCACCGTGAAATGAACACGCCCTCCAGCCCCTGGCACCAGACGTACGAGGGCGGTGAGGGAGCAACCAGACTTGGAATGGGTGAAGTCGGGAGGCAGCTGGTAAAAAATCCTCCATCATCAGCAGTGTAAACAGGTCGTGGTGGACTCGGTTTTCAACACCGAGTCAAAATGGAAGTTCTCGCCTCGGAGAAAGGCATTTTAAAACAAGGTGCCTGCAAGAATGTGCTGGACATCTTAAAAAAAAAATCCTTTTGGACGGGAATGTTGCAAAACAGAATTAATTGGAATTCCTGTCAGGAATTGCAAAACGTCCAGCACACGAGAAAAGCTCTCACAGGTGGAAAAACCCTGACCGAGGGCCTCTCAAATAGCCATCCTAAAAGTATACGCGACATTTTCAAAAAAGCAAAAAAAGAAAAAAAAAAAAAAAGAAAAGATACGACTGAAAATTTTCTGAGCTGGCAATAATAAAAATTAAATTGTGATCAGGTATGATAAATACATACGAATTATCATATGGAACAGTGATGAAAGCATCGAGCCCAATAATTAGGGGAGAACAGAATGGAGAGGTCAGGCAGTGAAAAATGAAAATATTTTTGTGACTTAGTGATGTTTTTAATCTGTCAGCTTTTTAAAAATCGTAATTCTTCTTCCTTTTCGGATTGTAAAGGTTCTCCTTTTTAATCTAACTTCGTGATTGTCCTTTTGCATTATTTTCCTTGAGAAGAACACGTAATATTGTCTATGCTTCTGGCTTTCCCAAACCCTGAATCTACCCAGTTGTATGAGAAGCAGTAGTATTATTGTCATTTTAGAATCAGAAAATCCACTTTTGACAAGGAGACAAGGAGAACTGTAAATGTGGGACTCTGGCCCTTGAGACCATTTTCTACTTAAACAGTAGGTGAATTTTAGGAGGAAATGAAAAATTCCAAGTGAAAATGCGAAGTGAAATAATTTCTCTGTTTCTGGAATCAGTTCATTTAGACTTCCCGGCTGGTGCCAAAGGAGATGAAAGGGGAAGGTGGCAAAAACCCTGAGCAAATGTTACCAGAAATTTGTTTTGCAGGGCTGTAAGTTGTAGAAAATTCTGTAATTCGGTGATTTTCGGTTACTTTCAAGTCTAGTCTTGCAACTAGAGCCTCTGCATCCTCTGAGCTGAGGGAGAAATAACTACTACTAGGTGTGACCTTTCCAGCCTCCAGTGTTCTGCATCTGTAGTTAGACCCAGAGAGACTGAAAGACGTTATCAGAAAGGAGAAGAGAGTGAGCCGAGCCCCGGTGAAAAATACGTACACAGTTGACTTAAGTTCCCCATATGTGGGAAGGGAGTGTTGGGGGAAACAGGACTTCTCCAGGGTGAAAATGTGCAACATTAGCTGGGAAAATCTCCCCAAAACTCAGTTCCTCAGATAAGAAGCGAGATGGGCCAGATGGGCTCCAGGCTGCAAGAGAAAGAGACCAAGAGCTTATAAGATCCTTATACACACCATGTTACAAAACTTGAAGGAAGTAACAGAGGAATTCTCTTTGGCTGGGACACTCTAGAATGTCCGCAGGCTGAGAGAATGGCAAGTTTCCTGACTTACTGCATAATCAGTGCAGTCATAGAACAGCCCATGAAATATAGGATCCCCCAATATTTATAGCCCTGAGACATTTGGTAAATTGAGGCAGATGCACTGCTGAAGATAGCATGAGTTGAACCCCATATACCATAGCACAGACTAGCTACCTGGCCCACATTTATTAGGCTTGTTTTCATTTTGGAGACGCCATCTCCCAAATGTGGAAATCTAACTGGGCCATATCCACACAGATAACGTGGAAAAAAATTGGTCTTGTGTTTATTGCTGTGCTTTTTCAAGAGCTTACTCTGCTAAAGAATCAAATAAGCATTTCGGAAAATAAAACAGTGGCTGGTATATTCAGCAGTGGCTGGCAGCATTCATTTTTACCGCCTGGTAACTGAGTTAGAAATGCAAACCATACAGAAAATTTATGCTACAAGGAAGGGAACGATTAATAAATTATCCCTTAGAACCATATGAAATTACTAACACTCAGTTGCTTTTGAGCCATAAAAAATGGCAATTTCTTATGATTCGTCTCTAGAAAAACAATATTTGCTTCAGGATGATAAGCTAAACACATTCTGTAAGCTCTCCATTCCTGGAAAACTATGACAATAAGCACTTATAAAACACTTATATGTACCCCGTCGTGCGTATGTTCATGGAGAGCCAAAGTAGCAAACAAGAAGTGGAATTTGGCAGGAAAGGGAAATAACAGATTAGAATTGACAGCTGAGTCCAGTCACTAAGGGCGAGCCTAGAAAGCATCTCCTCTACTCAATGCACAGAGGAGATAGATACGGAAACCAGAGAAGCCCCACGGTCATGCAACAAGGTGATTGGTAGCTTCCGCCCTCGATCCAGGAAGAAGCAGCAGTTAAAACGATAGGACATTACTCCCAATGTGTGGTGAACCCTGAAAATAACAAAAGCATTCACATGCAGAAAAATGGCTACTGAGGTATTTCAGGTGGCCTGATCTCCCACTATGACATCTCATCTCAGGTGGGGATGTTAAAAATAATGGTGGCCCCCAAACATTCTCCCAAATATATGCACACAAGAGAGAGCAGAGACAACCTCACTACAGACATGAGGTTATGGTCAAGAACCAAGAGAGATTTAGGCAAAGCCAAGAGTGACAAGTGAGGACAAGAAAATCAACAAGCAGGAAAACCCTATCCCTAAAAATATCAAGAGAACCAACAAAAGAAGCAGTAAGTTAAGAACAATTAATATCTTCAGAAAAATGAGTGAGGATGTTACGTTCAAGAAACAAGATAAGGCTGCCAACTAAAAATAATGTAAGTATTGTGTATCAATATTTACGTATACAAATGTGTTGCTGATATCTTTTGAAAGATTAATAGATGGTCTAAGTGGATACGAATAAAAAGAATTATCATCTGGAAGATCAAACCATAATTTTCCCAGAATGCAATACAAATATGATAGAGAAGGAAGAGTAAAAAGGAAAGAATAAGGGTCAGATAAAGCTCACAAGTCCCAGAATCTGCCCCCTTACAGAATTAAAGAAGAGAAATGGAAAGTGGTAGATATGAAAAATTAAAAAAAAAATCATAGGAGAGAATTCCAAAGAATGAATACCCGAGTATTCGGATCACAAGAGTCCATCAAGAGGCAAGCAAAATATAAAGATTAAAAACAACCAGCATGTTGGCAGATATCAGATCCTCAAGGATAAAGGATAAGGGAAGGAAAAAAAATCTAAGAGGTCCTAGGGTGAAAAAAAAATCCCCAGAGAGAAACAAGAACCAAACTGACATCCAACATTTGACTGTAACACTGTATAAAGAAGACTACAACATAATATATTCAAAGACTTGAAGACAAAATGTATTTTTAAAAGTATCATCCACAATCCTATACCCGGCCAGTTTTTACCGACTCCAGTCTAGAAAAAAAAACATCCAGGAAACTGGAAGAATCATGAAACTGTACATCTAACACATAACATAATCTCCAACTACAAAATGCAGAAACTAACCAAACTAGAATTAGAAACCGAGAAATTCATAATCATTGTAAATATATTTAAGTACAACTCTAGGAAAAGAAAAGTCAAGTACAAAACTATAGACGATTTAACTGACAGAGTTGAAAAGCATTATATGTGTGTTAGCAGACACAAAGAAAATATTTGCAAAAATGTTCACGCAATTGATAAAAAAAGAAAATCTTAAGGTATTCCTCAAAATAATACGTGTAGGCCATGTTTACTAATCACACTGCCATAAATTAGAAATCAAATGTGAAACTTAGAAAATAATCGAAAAGGTCAGATGCTTGGAAATTTCAACAACATACCCCCAAATTCTGCCTGACTCGAAAATTAAAAAGAAATGACAAGCGATCTAGACAGAACAATATGATAACGCTACATTCATCAAAAATTCTGGACTAGAAAAAAATGATTTTTTTCAGGAATATTTATAGTTTTAACTTTCGAAAAGATTTCAATTTATAATGGAACCAGAGGAAGGGCGCCTGGGTGGCTCAGTCGGTTGGGCGTCCGACTTCGGCTCAGGTCATGATCTCAACAGTTTGTGGGTTCGAGCCCCGCCACGGGCTCTGTGCTAACAGCTCGGAGCCCGGAACCTGCTTCGGATTCTGTGTCTCCCCCTCTCTCTGTCCCTCCCATGCTCATGCTCTGTCTCTCAATAGTAAATAAACGTTAAAACTTTTTAAATAAATAAATAAATAAATAAATAAATAAATAAATAAATAATACAATGGAACCAGAGGATGTGAAATGAAGAATCTCACACAGGCGTCCTCCAGAGAACTGAACTTAAGAGCTGAGAGCCGGATAAATGCCTCATTTAGAGAAGACAGATCCTTGTCTTCTGACCGATGAACATCCACCAAGAACCTCTCCTCATCCTCAAGCCTATGAACTTCCTGCTTGAACTACGGAGGGACATTCCCCCTCTTTGCCTTCCTTGCCCATAAATACAGGCCATCCCCAGACCTCGATGGACAGTCTGTAGCTTGCTACAGCACGCATTCCCCAAATTGTATTCCTCTACTATCCCCCCCCTCAAAAAAAAAATAAAAGCCCTCAATTTCTGGTAGTTTGGACTTGTCTTGGTTTTCCTCTTGATTTAGGTTGATGGATTTAAGAAAATAAAAAGGAAAACCAAAAAGGAGTGGTATATAGTGCAGCCAATTCGTATGTAAAAATATGTTAAGGATAATGGAAAACAAAACCAAGTCATCAATAAAATGAAAAGTTGGTTCCAGAGAGTTAATATATCAAATTGACGTTTCAAAAAGTCAAGAAAAATCAAGAGAAGTTAAAAATTAACATCTTAAATGAAAAAGAAAATATGACAAATTAAAAAATTAAAGCAAAAATCTAAGTATGCCAATATAGAAGTATGAAAATTGGGATGAAATGGCTCAAAACACACAGACTTCTAAATTTGAAATTAACATGCAACACACACACACACACACACACACACACACACACCCTGGTAGTTAAATATTGATAAGACAACTACCTTTAAAAAAGTAGGAGTTTACACTATTTTAAAATTTTATTTTGAAATAACTAGAATTTTCAGGAAAATTGTAAAACTAGTACAGAAAGTTCCCATATGCCTTTCATCCAGCACCCTCTAATATTAACCTGTTCCATAACATAACTTCATTAAAACTATGTAATTCCCATGAATGTAATATCACAAACTGAACTGAAGACTTATCTGGCTTTTCACTACCTTTTCCACTTTTTCCCCTTTGGTTCCAGGATTCAGTACATTGCATTTACTTGTCGTATTTCCTTAGTCTCTTTCAGTTCATCAAAGTGCTCTGTCTTTCCTTGTTTCTCATGATCTTGACACTTTTGGAGAGCTCTAGTACATTATTTCGTAGAATGTCCCTCAGTTTGGGTTAATCTTCTTTTTCTCATGCTTAGGTGGAGCTTATACACTTTTGGCAAGAATACCGTAGAGATATTTGTCTTTCTCAGTGCATCAGAAGTACATGATGTTCATACTGATTGTTTTAATCTTGATGACTTAAGGTGGTGTCTACTTGGTTTCTCTACTGGTAATTACTCTTCTTCCCTTTGTAATTAATACATATCCTGATTGTACTCACAGTCTTGCCTATCAAATTTAGCACTCCTTGGTAGAATTTTCCTGCAACAATGCCATGCTGTGTTAATGGTGATTTTCTGTTTTCTTCATTTTTTTCCTACATTTATCCATTGAAGTTTTTCTGTAAGGGAGAAGTGTCCCTTCTTCCTCATTCAGTTGTTAAAAGATATACTTTCATCAGCATGAACTTATAAATTCTTATTTTATTCTGTGAATTTCATCCAATATCATCATGATTTTGTGGCTTAAAGTATTCCAGCTTTGGCTACAGGGAGCCGCTACAGGTTGACTGTTATGCCCTTTCAACATTCCCCTTGCCTTTTTTATTTTCTTATTCTAATGACGATGATGGACAAATATAATTGTACAATCGACAAATTAAAGTGTACAATGTGGTAATTCGATATACATATATATCGTGAATGATTACCAAGATCAATCTAATTAACATGTCCAACACCTCACATAGTTAACATTATTTATTTATTTATTTATTTATTTGAGTAATTTCTTACTTTCCAGAGCTACATCTAATTCCATGCATTTACTCTGCACCAGCCCTGGAATCAACCACTTCTTCAAGGAATCCTGTTTTTTTGTTTGTTTGTTTGTTTGTTTGTTTAATTTGGAGAATGATATTTAGATACAAAGGTCTGGGCTCTAAGTATGCTCATTGCTAATACAGTGTCATTGAATATAGACCTCAGCAGATAAAGGAAGAAAATATATGTGTCTATACCATTCAACACAGATACAGACATTACCTATCTATCTATCATCTATCTATCATCTATCTATCTATCTATCTATCATCTATCTATTATCCATGTACCTATGTATCTTTAAAAATCATAGCCTTACAATGATACCTCTGATTTAATTCCTACATGGGGCTAATTATAGCCTTTCCCTTTTTTTTTATCCATATCTGCTCTAACAGTAAGAAATTTGACTCTCAATACATATAATATATGCACTTATTTATTTGATCCTAGTATAAGCAAAAAGTATTTTCAGGATTCTGATACCCATACTCCTTAGAAAAACAGATTTATTAACCCAAATATAGATTTTATGTACAGTGCAGTTTTTTTAAGCCCTAGGGTATTTAATAAAATTCTGATTTCCAAAGTACTTAGGTTAATTATTTTCTTTGCTACCCTCAGTGGTCATGTTTTCTACTTTTTTTTTTTCAATATCATATATTTGCATTCCATATTCTGGTTGGTTTTTTTAATTTGCATATAGTACAATTCATTCTTTGTGCGTTCCATTTGTTTTAATATTCTCTTCCACTGCTTATATTTAATCAAGCCCCACTCCCATCCCTGGCAACCACTGATCTCTTTTCTGTTCCTACAGTTTCCCTTTTCCAAAAAATTATATAAATTGAGTCAAACAATATGTAGCTCTTGGGCCTGCTTCTTTCACATAGCAAAATGAGTTTAAGATGAGTTCTTTGATGAATCAATAATTCATTTCTTTTTATTGCTGACTCAGATTTCATTGTATAGTTGTGCCTTATAAAGTTTGTCTTTCCATACACCAGAACAACATCTTGAATTTTATCCAGTTTTAACTGATTATGAATAATGTAGCTATAAATATATACATGTAATTTTTGTGTACAAACATAAATTTTCATTTCTTTTAACTAAATACCAATGTGTGGGATTTCTAGGTCATAAGAAAATGTATGTTTAACTGTATGATGAATTACTATATTGTCTTCCTCAAAATGGCTATGCCGTTTTGCATTCCCAGCATTAATATGAGAGAGCCCCAAGTGGCCTGTATCTTCACCATTGCTTCGTTATAGTCAGTATTTTTTTAAATGTTTATTTATTTTTGAGAGAGAGAGAGAGAGAGAGAGAGAGAGAGAGAGAGAGAGAGAGAGCACAAGTGGGGAAGAGGAAGAGAGAAAGAGGGAAACACAGAATTCAAAGCAGGCTCCAGGCTCTGAGCTGTCAGCACAGTTTGAACCCATGAACCATGAGATCATGACCTAAGCTGAAGTCAGATGCTTAACTCACTGAACCACCCAGGCACCCTAGTCAATATCTATATATTTTTAATTAAACATTCTACTAAGAGTGTACTGGAATATCACTGTAGCTTCCATTTATATTCACCTAATAACTACTGATTTTGAGCATCTTTTATATGCCTTTTTACCATCGGTACACCTGCTATGTTGAAGTGTCTGTTTAAAGAGTTTGTTTATTTCAGGGTGGGGAGGTTGTTAATTTTCTTATTGTTGAGTTTTGGTGTTCTTTATTCTGGATATAAGTTCTCTGTGAGAAAGGTGATTGGAAAATCTCAGCTACGGATTGTCTTTTCACTCTGCTGACAATGTCTTTCACATGGAAAAGATATACCAGATTATAATCCACAAGTGTAGGTATATATCAGATCCACAATGCCTTTATTTAAAACAAAAGTACATGAGGTCTAGAATATCTGGTCTACGCTTTAAAAAAAAAAAGAGACCCAGTGAAAGAACTTTTTTTCCCCACTTGATGGAAAGGAGTTTTTTGGGATTTGTTTTTTCAAAGCCTGATGAAAAGATACATATCAGATTGGAAATCTACGAGCTAGGAAGATATAATTGATGGGGACACAGCCATAAAGATCAGGTATGTGGTGAGTGAGGCTTATAAGCAGAAGAAGTAACATTTCATTTAATCATAGTGAACATATTGACCTCTTTGTATCAAAAGCTAATAGAAGTTAAAAAAATACGCAACTTCACGGGGGGGGGGGGGGGGAAGGATTTTAACATGGACAAAAAGCAAGTGACACTTGAGATGATTTAGGTATATCCCTAGTTTTGAAAATGATATAATGATGGCTTTCTGCCATCTCATAACATCTAGATGCACTACCACCAAGAGAAAACTGAGCTGTGCATTCACATTTCTCAAATTTTCAGAGAACTTAAAGGTGCCTTAGTACTCTGAGTAAAAATTAAAATAGCCTACGTTTCCACGTTTGTAAAAGAAGAGAACATCCGGTATTTGGAAAAACATTTTTTAAGAAACTCCAGTAGATGGCATAAGTACCCCTATTTTCAGGTGTTGCCTAGCATTCTTAATCATGAGAAGGATTCTGTAGCTCTCCAGACAGAGGGAGGAGGTATGAGGAATGTTCTCAGATGCTGCTGAAAAAGCTATCGGTCTTGATTTAGAAATAGGCCTCAGCTTTTGTCAACAGAAATGACTGAGGTGATGTGCTTGTCATTGGCGACTTCAGAGATTTTATAGGAGTGGAATTTAGAGTTACTGGTGTTCCTTATATATGTATGTATCCCAAACAAAATTAGTTCTTTGTAAATACACATACTTAAATAGAATTGTGAATATGGCATACTCCCAACTAAATTCATGGAAATTAATTGCTGCAGGCTTACAAATAACCCCACTACTTAAGTGGTCTAACTAATATGGGGAAAGAAGCCTTGTTTGACCCAAAGAGATTGTCCAGATTCATGATGGTTTCTTACATAAGACATTATAAACCAGATCACGTAATTTTAGCTGGCGTCATCTACTGATGTTTTCCTTAGTCATGTAGCTCCAATCACTTCACGTCATCTGCATATTCTAATTTTTTTCAATTCTTCTCTACATGTTTTCTTTTTTTTAAGTTGACTTATTTATTTTGAGAGACGGCGCACACATGAATGGGGGAGGAGCAGAGAGAATGGGAGAGAGAGAATGCCCAGTAGGGCTCTGCGCTGTCAGTGTGGAGGTTGACGCAGGGCTTGATGCGGGACACGAACTCACAAGCCATGAGATCACGACCTGAGCCAAACTGAGGGTCGGTCGCTTAACTGACTGAGCCACCCTGGGACCCCAATACTGCTCTCCTTTTGGCTCTCTCTCATACCATGCTGTCTATCTGCCCTAAGAACTGTTTATAGTCGCTACATAAAAGAGTAATGACTGGCCCCACGAGGGACATCACTTCCCACGCATTCACAAAAATGCACGTATACACTCAAACCATTACATCGCTTCTGCATCAGGTAGGGTGGTTCACATCGCAAAGATTTGAGCAAGGAGAGGTTTATTTCTTCCGCAGCAAGAAATCCAGACACAGACTCTTCTATATTCCAATGCTTAACGATGTCATCAGAACTGGTGCTTTTTGTATCTGGCCCAGTGTTCCATCCAAGCTCTAAGCGACCCGACTCATGTTCACGGGGAGATGGAGCTTCTTCAGATGCAGCCTGATGACATGCTCAGAACATGCCTCCCTTTCCAGCAGTGGAGGAAATGTTCTGAAGAGGCCTCCAGGAGATGCCCCTTGACATTTCGTCGCCTAAGGCTGTGTATGGTTTGGGAGAACGCATTATCTTAAACTAGGTTAGATTTATCCACCGGTGGTGGGTCGGACCCCTGTGGCACAGGATCTCATGGTACCAAACGCAACCAGGGCCCGGAAAAAGAAAGACCAGGCTGTCGGGCTGCCATCCAGAGATGATTATATTCCAGAGATATACACATTCCAGAGATATACACAGACACATTAACGAGGCCTCCCCTGACCACCCAACTGCGTTCCATTTCCATTCCACCCAACTGCGTTCCATTTCCATTTCACTTGCTCTTGCCACCATGTTCTTTTCCCCCATCTTGACTTCTTTATTCCAAGAACATACTCGCTCCCAAAATTTTTTTTTTTTTTTACTGTATCTCTATTCTCTCCCTTCCCCTGCCATAAAACGAGCCCCTGTGGAGCAGAAACACTGTCTGTCTGTTCATCACCATTTCCCCAGTGCCTGGAACCATTGTCTCATGAGCCCCAGATGTAATTATTTAAGAAATAATGAATGGATGTAAATATTAATAGAGGCATCCTGATCTTTATTGGCTACTTTTTTTTTAACAGTATAGAGGAGGTTAATTGGGAAGGATGTTTTTCTCTGGGGACCTGGTACTGGCATAGAATAAAGATCATTCTTAAACTTAACAAACACTAGAGGTTGAGGAAGATCTTGGGAGGTCATGGTTGGCTATAGAAAATAATATTCCTTAGGAAGAGAGGGTTGGCTGGACCACAGCTGAAGAAATAGGAAGATCGGACCCTCCATAAACCTGGACTTTGTAGGAGTTTGTTTTTATTAGAAAAAAAACACGTTTCTTGTGTAGCTGTCTCTGGCTTTGTCACTGACTAGTATGCTACATTCAGCAACTTACAAGGCTTTTGTAAACTTTAGTAGTATTTCCACATGATGGCTGCAGGATTCACAGGATATAGTAGAAAAACATGAGAACTGAGGTCAAAGATCTGGGTTGAAATGTTGACTCCAGTGGCTTTTCTGCCTTAACCTTCTTAATCCTTTACCTTGACTTCTTTGAACTCTGGCTTCTTTAAGTGCAAAGTAGATATGAAGAATGCAAATGCCACAATGGGTTCTGTTGCAGCCAAGTGTAAATGTTTGATGATGTGGCTCCAACATTCCCACATTTTAAAAGGGGATAATTAATTCATGAAACACACACACGCTCATGCACACACACACACGACCCAGTAGCGTGTTTAGAAACCATGCCATCTAGGTAAATTTTTCTAAAACTAGGTAAATTGCCACCACTCTATTCCTTATTAGTACTTTTTTATTTCTCCTATTATATTACTTATGACACTCTCTATTTATCTCTGTAAGATATTGAAAGCCACGGAAAGTCAAGGGTATTGTCATTCTTGCATGTTCTCTCTCTCGTTCTCTCTGTCGCTCTCTATTTTTTCTCCTCCTTCCGGTCCCAAGCCATGGCAATACGTACTCAACAACTGTGTGCTGAAAGAATGAATAAACAAAATATCTGCCATGCGAAAAAGAAAATTTCTGAAAATCACTGTCTTAGGATTCTATCCTACATGAAAATCATACAAGTTCCACAAAAGGGGATAAATCTATTGACAAATGCAAGAGTCTCAAGGAAAGGGATACAACACCCATTGAGGAACAATGGCTTTCTGCAAAAATGAGTACAGAAGGTCAGCAATAAATGCCAATTGTCAATGGCAAGAGTGGATTACTTGGACATTTTGCTCTCAAAAGTTGTGCTATTTGCTGAAAGAGGCTGGAACTGCTACCAGGTAGGTACTAACTATTGGTAATTACTGACACTCTTAGAAAATGAGTAGAGATGAACAGAAGAGGGGCAGATTGGCTGTAAGCTGGTTTTCGAAGGACAGCTCTCTCAAGAATCCACTCTGCCCAGTTTTCAAAAGGATCTGTTGAGCAGGTACAGATCGAGGCAATATTTCACCTTGGTAGTTCAGCAGGAAGTCCATGGGTACTAGTTTTTCTCTGGATTGAAGAAGGATACACAGTGAGCAAATTTTCTTGTCTGTAATGATATTTGTTGTGTTTTTGGGTTTTTTTTTTTCTGAACTAGCCAGGAATTTTTAACAACCCTAGGATGAGCAGGTTTCGTGGTCACCCCTTTATCCTCTGTGAATTGGAAAGTAAAAATGTTTCTACACCCTTTTAACAAGGTAATCCGTAAAGCACTCCTTAACAGTTAAATAATAGTGGGCCCTGGGTGGCTCAGCCGGTTAAGCATCATACTTCAGCTCAGATCATGATCTCACAGTTTGTGAGGTCAAGCCCCGCATGGGATTCTTTCTCTCTCCCACTCTTTCTCTGCCACTTCCTGACTCATGTTTTCTCTCTCTCTCAAAATAAAAAAAATAAAACTTTAAAAATAATAATAAAAAAAGAACAGTGAGGCCTCACATCAACACTAGACCTGAAATCTCCTCCAATTTCCACTAATCTGCTGGGTTACTTTGGCAAGTCATATCACCTTCCTATCCTTCAGTTTCTTCAGAGTGAACATGTTCAGATGGTTTCTAGGTTTCCTTTCAGTTTGAAAGTTCTTAATTAAGAGAGAGGAGGAAGGAAAAAAAGAATCCTTCAGAGGCGCAGGTAGTCTAACTCAGTTTAACAATGGTGTTGTTTATAAGAAGGAAACAGAATAGAAATAACGTCAAAAGAGCAGAATCTGTGTACATTTGAAACCATACAAATCACACAAAAATCTTTGCCAAGACGGTGAGTTTTATATTGGGGTACGACTCTTGGTTAAGCAAACAGTCTGAAAAGAATAAGGTAATTGGAGGAGGACATCTTGTTAAAAACAAAACAAAGCAAAAACAAATGGCAGATAAACAGAAGAAGCAAAGGCAGGCTCAAAGAAGCAAAGGTGGACAGCTCATGGCATGCATGGAGAGGGACTGAGAAGTTTGCAGGTGAAAAGGGCGACATCTTTGTTTGTCTTTTCTGTGAATCATGGGTTTGACCAATGATGATTCATTTGCATACATGAAGAGGCACTTCTTTCAAAATCTTGCTTGAATGTTTCATTACATTTAACAACTATTTTGTCCAGATACCTCCAATGTTCTGTGAAAAGCTGCAACTTTAAAAAAAAAGTTTGTTTATTTATTTTGAGAGAGAGGTGAAGCATGAGCAGTGGAGGAGCAGAGAGAGAGAGAGAGAGAGAGAGAGAGAGAGAGAGAGAAAGAATCTCAGGCAGGCTCCCTGCTGCCAGCTCAGAGCCTGACTTGGGGCTTGATGGCACAAACCATGAGATCATGACTTGAGCCGAAATCGAGTCCGATGCTCAACTGAGTCACCCAGGCTCCCTGAAAAGCTGCAACTTTGGGAAAATGGTTCGTTTGCCCCCTCCCTGCTCCTATGCTTTTGAGAGCAGGGTTTAATGATACCTGCTGAGGAGCATGGACACAAGACTCTGCTGACTTGACCTGAGTAATAGGAAAACTTTCTGTAGCACACGTGACAGACACATCATGAGGATATTGAGATGATATTGGTCAATTAGTATATATGTTTGATTCCCCTGGACAAATACGGAGGTAGGGAGAGTATATATTTATTTTTAGGGTGATTCTCAAAAACCAGAAGACTAGATGTACAGGCAGAATACTTCTTTTTTCCTGATGAAAAATGAAAGGGAATATAGGGAACACATAGATAATGTTTGTAGGTTTCATGAAACAAGATTGGATATTCTAGACCATGGTCTACGACATCAGAGAGATAATCTCCCAACAAGGCACAGAGTGCTTCCCATAAAGATCAGGGTATAAGTGTTTAAAAGCAGATTTGTTGAACTGATCAAAAGGGCTTACACCCGAGGTATGGGGGCTGAAGGGAAATGTACAATGGTACAGTGAAAAGTCAGGTACTATGACCTTGGAATAGAAGGCTTAGGTCTGAACTGGCCCAGTATCCCTACTACCCATTTCTATGGGTTAAAGCAAATCACAGGCCTGGCTCAGACCCAATTCACATTTGTAGATGAGGAAAGGAAGGGTTTTGGAAATGTTAACATTGTACTACAGGTTGTACTGATGGAAATGCTGTAGCACAAATTTATGTGGTTTCACATCTCGTTTCATCTCAGCATGCTGCCTGTGTTAAGTTCATCAAAACATTCAATAAGAAATGTTATGATATTATTGGAAATAAGATGACAATGCAAATTGGACAATTATAGTTAGATGTAGGCAATTTATAAGTATCATAACTCAGAGATTAAAAAAAAACTAGTCCTGTTGTATTCAACATTTTTATCAATAGCTTTAATGTTTCATTAATTATATTATGACATTAAGATTCCTCATAAAATGAAGCAAAATTTTCAAATGTAATTTATCCTTAAGAAGATAAGCTATCGATGAACTTTTTACACTTTTGGAAAAAGAAGAAAACTGAAAGATTGAAATTAAACAGTAACAAAATTCATATGTTTTAATATATTTCTTGCGAATACAATATATGGTGACCAAATACACCGTAGGCCAAAGTCCTTCATTTATTTCTATATAATTTCTATCCTTTTCATTTCTATAAACCTGACTGTTTGAAAACACAAACACCGGGGTTATGTAATTTGTAATTGCTTATTTGAGGGATTTTTTTTTTCCAGATAGAAGAGTGGATTTCCCCTCAAGTTTGTATTTTCCCAAAGTATATGTCTTATACGCACTGAGTTTTTGAGAAATTCAAACAGTGGCCTCTGATTCATCGCCTTCGGTTGCCAATCGTACATTTTGTTGTATCATGATCAGGTATTCACTAGTTTTACAAGTAGGATACGTCACAGTTTGGTCTCTTTGACCAAGGAATAGACACGAGCATACTCAGAATGAGTCGACAGAACGTGGTTAAGTCAGTATCGTGGGCACAAATGTAGCAATGGACGGAGAGAGAGAAGCTTATCCTCATTGACCAAGGAGCATCAAAGGACCTCCAGACGGAGAGTGGACAAGACCTGGATGGCTATCAGGCAGTCTGCACAGCATCTGTTCCAGCTCTGGCCCAACACAGGCAGCAAAAGGCCCTGGGGGAAACCAGATAACCCATCCCCAGCTCTCCAGACACCTAAAACCCGTCTGGGAAAGACTGACTCTTGGAAGACATTATAGGAGCACTTTCAGTCTGAAGCATGAGTCATTTTTACATTGGAGAATTTATATCTACTTTGATTATCGCTCTCTCTCATTCTTTGTTTTCTCTTTCTGGAGTAAATATTGCAGTTTCTGAATACACGCCTTGGTTTCCTCATACTCCCCCTCTTATATGTGTTTTATTTGGGGGCTTGTTTGTTTTATTCACTTTTTAAAATTTAGTTCTAGGCAAATGAACTTCATCATCATGATAATCAATCCTTCTGCCAGATCTGTTCAGGTGTTAAATATTTCAATTTAGTGGCTACGGTAGTTCTTAAGATTAATGTGCACAATTGTCTCTTCTTAGCAACTTTTTTCTTTTCTTTTTTTTTTTTTTAATATTTCCTTTGAGAGGGGAGGGGCAGAGAGAGAGGGAGAAAGAGAATCCCAACCAGGCTCCCAGCTGTCAGTGCAGAACCCCACCCAGAGCTCGATCTCACGAACCGTGAGATGATGGCCTGAGCCGAGATCAAGAGTCAGATGTTTGACTGAGACACCCAGACACCCCGCAAGTTTCTCATTTTAGAACTATAATAGATAGAACTAGAAGGAACAGATTTTTTAAAGTTTCTCTTTTTTCTATTTCTTGTGCTAGTTCTTTTTATACCTCTACTTTATTACTTTTTCTCCTCAAATGGTTTTTGACTCTTGCTGATCTGTTAATGGGTATATGTGAGAGTCTACATCAGTATTGGCAAGTGGGATGGGCTTCCTGGGCTGTTGCAGTACTTGGTGTTACCTGGTGATCCAACTAAGATCACCAGGTTTTAGAGCCCTGGCTGTAGAAAGCAGACTGGCCTGTGAGGCTGGTCGGGATCTCTCTGAGTTGGAGGGGATCTGGCTTTTGGCGAGGTGATGTCCCTTGTGTACCATGGCAGGAAATTACCTGGGGACCTTCCTCTGTTTCTCTTTCTGGTCTCCCTCTCTTTTGCCCTTGGGTTATTTATCTTGGTTTATGTTGTCTCTGTCTAAGGGTTTTCCTGTATATACACACATAGCTCATATTTTCTGTAGGTTACAAGTTCAGCAATTCAATTCTCTTTTTCTCTCTATCTTTTGTACATCTTCCTTTTTTAGGTCCACTAGTGGTATCCACGGAGGTTTTCTAGTGGCTATGGATTATCACTTATTCTTATAGTTCTTTCATTTTAGTTTGATTTTGGTAGTGAAGAAAGATGTACCCATCAGCTTTTCTGAACCTGGGTCCCAAATCCATCTCTAAAATTTACAATCAACTGTGTCTACGCTAGTGGGAAATCAAAATAATAACGATAGGGGCAAAAACAAATTCATTGATGAATACGATAAGATAGATGGGCTCTTGGCTTTTGACTAGAGATTTGGACTACATGTTGAATGGAAATTGTTGGGATGAGGCAGTAGGAAACAGGTGGTGGACTGACAAGATATTTGAAAATAATCATTTACTTGGATTAAAATATATATATATATCAGGCTGTACCATTGCAGCTCAACACTATGGGGCCTTAAGGGAAGCAAAAAATAATAATATTGCATCACAACATCTTCTATCATCCATATGATGAGCCTTTCCACTTTTCTGACTTATAAATCAATTCCCATGAATGCAAAAACAAAAACAAAAATAAAAATTCCTCTCATTTTATAAATAATTGTGTATTATCGAATTTCAGCACAGAGGGATGAGTTAATGTCCTACTTTTATATTTTAAAAATTTATTTATTTATAAGACTTTTTCTTTATGAATCATGGTAACCCCAATGTTGCCCTTAAATGATCCTCTTTTCTATGCAGGGATCTGGGACTTGCTTTCATTGGTGACCTGCTAATATTTTACTTCAGACAACTGATCTATATTGAACATAGATTCCAGGGGCACCCGGGTGGCTCAGTTGGTTAAGCGTCTGACTTCAGCTCTGGGCATGATCTCACAACACGTGAGTTCGAGCCCCGCATCCCAGGTCGGGGGCTGTGCTGACAGCTCAGAGCCTGAAGCCTGCTGCGGATTCTGTGTCTCCATCTCTCTCTCTGCCCCTCCCGCACTCTTGTTCTGTCTCTTTCTCTCAAAATTAAAAATAAACATTTAAAAATAAATAAATAAATAAATAAATTGAACATAGATTCTGAAACTATTATTCTTTGGTAAAATCCAAATATCATTTACCGATCAGGATTTATCCATCCAGTATTTTTTCAAGTATTTGTCCTTGGTTTTAGAATGTGTCTGCTAGCTTATTTTTATCTTGCACACGAGCTCATTTTAACTGAAATTCTCATAATAGACACATTCTGAATATAATACCCATGACCACCTCTATTTTCAGCATTCATTCAATTTTCTCTCATTTTCCACCATATTGAAAAGTATGGTATCATTTCTCAAATGCGCAATCTTATCTGTATTTTTGTTTGTATCCCATATTCTTAATGCTGCTATTCTACCTTTTTCCATTGTTCTTTTCTCAGATGATTGAAAGGAACATCCTGAGGTCGCACAATAGTATTCCCCAGTCCAAAACAATGCCATTCAAAACTGCAGGATTATCACCCTTTCAACACTTACTACTCGGCTGCTGAACCAGTTCTCACAGGTTACAACTTCCTGGTGACCTTAGCAGAAAAAAAAAAACCTTCACACTTTTAGTACCCAATCCACTAAGGAGTCTCGTCCTATTGTCTCTTTGTTCCAAATTCAACCTAAAGCACCACGTCTTTTCTTCACTGGCTCACAATAGCGTGGTATCCCATAAAGCATCCTGCTATCAGACTGCACTCACAGTAATTATCTTCGCCAACAATTTCATTTTCCGCATTTTCCCTTGTGTCATGTCCTAGCAATGGTGTGTGGTTGGTTTTCTACCCAAATGGCTTTCAAGCTGAACACATGCCTCAAATTCACTTAAGCATTTGGGCAGCATGGGAATTATCTATTACTTAGGGTCCTCTCTCAGACCGTATTTCTATTAGTGAGACACTGACGCCCGCCCTAATCAGAGGGAAAAACACGGTGTGAGGTCACTATGTGTGTGGGTTCAAGACAAGAAGCACTTGAATTCTGCAAATATATCAATGCATCCTGAACATTTAAATCACTCAGCTTCTGCCAGCGTAATCGCAGCTGTGAAAATTGAATTAAGGTCTAATTTAGGTATCCTTATTTGACTTTGATCTTCATGTGCCTTTTCCTTTCCTCTTTGCCATTTTATTCATTTATTTATTTTTAGCAAACACGTAGGACATGTATACCTTGGTGAGACTATTTTTTGAAAATGTCCCATAATTGTGACAATGTCCAAAATTATAGATGTCAAGCGATCAGGCAGGAAAGCTGTTCCATATATAAAAATTGCCGAAAAAATTGCCATGAAATATTCATATCTTACTACCTCTGAGCCAACAAATGAAGAAACGGGATGATGAAGACATGTTAAAATAAGCTTCCATTTCCATGTTAAAAATGTTGTCTTTTAAACAAGTATCTTGGGGAAAGGCAGAAGTAGAAGTTTTAAAGAAGCACTCATTGATTATCTTCAGTATAAGAGAAACACATTTTTACTCTCACAAAAAGAAAACTTGAAAATTACATATGCAGGTTTCCCTCACCATCTAAAAGTAGCGTATTCTTACAAAACCTTTAATTAGCTGAAATGGCATAGAGCAAAGACGCATATGAAAAAATTTGAGCATTTCCAGACCCCCCCCCCCAAAATCGCCATGCTTAGATTTTTCTGATACCTTAAGATGCATCTCGGTAATGGAGGTAACAGAATACATCGAGATAAGGCCCAGCTGCCCACAGACAGTTCAAAGCTCTGGGACTAAACGCTGAGATGCTGGGTGTGGTTCTGGGGGGGGGGAAGCGCCTGGGTGGCACCACTCCCGGTTAGGTGTTCTGTGTGCACAGCCTCTCTACAAAGCCACCTGCAAAACCCACACTGGACATAATCTTTGCTTTTTGCCTTTTCCAGTAAAAGCAAAAATCCCCTTCGGGTTTCTTTCTGAGTAGTGAAAGCGGGTACTAATACAGGCCTCTGGAAAAAACAAAGAGTCCTAAGACAAACTTGCAAAAAACGGGTGCTACTTGCATCCAGAGCCCCACCATCCAGATTTAACCTTCAATTACATTTACGCCTCTCTTTCTCTCTCTCTTCCTCTTTACCCCGCTCTAGTTTCTCTCTCTTTCTCTTTCTAGCACTCTGGTTGAGTTCTTACTTTTCAGAATGTTTTAATTTTTTTTTAATGTTTCTTTATTTTGAGAGAGAGGAGAAAAAGAGAGAGGGGGAGGGGCAGAGAGAGAGAGAGAGAGAGGGAATCCCACTTAGGGAACCATGAGATCATGACCTGAGCCAAAATCAACAGTCGGGCCCGTAATCGACCGAGCTACCTAGGCGTCCCCAATTTTTTTTTAAGTAGGTTCCATGCTGTGTGTAGTGCCCAACACAGGGCTTGAACTCAAGACCCTGAGATCAAGACCTGAGCTTAGCTCAGGGGTCAGTCTCTTAACCGACCAAACCAACCAGGTGCTCCTTTGCAGAATGCTTTATATATTTTATTTAACATTCTGCTAACCAGAATATGCGAAATTTTTTCATGGGATTATTCTTTTAGAGATGGATATAGGCTATTTTATTCTACTGAATGGATATTGATCTGTGTTTCTCTTTTCTGATGCTGGATATTTGCATTTGGGGAAGAGACTTCCCTACGGATGACATTTTTAGCTGCAGGGGCCCATGCTGTGGCCCCTTCCTGATTCCTGTGATGTGGCTATGGGACTGACGGTGTGAGTGAACACAGCCTCCCAGAGATGGTGGAGTGATCATCTGGATAGAACTTGAAACCCTGGTAAATTTGTGGTGCAGAGTCATTATATCAGAACTAAATCTCCCAGCTCAAATGTTTATGAAGAAACCCCCATGTATTAAGCCATGATGAATCAGTCCAATTCAAGATGGATGACGGTCAGGAGGGCACAGCTTTCCTTCCTGCTCTCAGGTCTCCAGGCAGCCCTGTACCACCAGGCTTTTCACGTGGGAAGCAATTCTTATAAGAATCCAATGACTCACCTTGTTTCCTGATGGCCCAAGACACTTGCCTTCACTGGTAAGAGGTTCTCACATCATCTGCCTCTTCACATCTTATACTCACCTTTCTGACTAGAAAGTCCAGACCTTTCTCTTCAAGTGCCAAGTCCTTCACAGAGGCTTTTCACTAGGCCTCTGTTATCTTGTCTTTGATCCCATTTAATCCCCTTCCCGCTCCACTGGTAATGCCATTGTATTTTTGGACCCCATTTGTGGACATACCCAAGTTCTTCCCAATGGACCTCCATGACTAATATGGATAAGTACTTTCGCTGGATGCCCACTTAGGTGACCTCAGACGTTCTGTGGAAGTTAAAGATATATGTCTCTTTTTTTCTCCCCCAATGAGAAATTTCAGAGATCATCTGGCATAAAAATGTCACACCCCAGGATTAGAATATGTATCCTGTTAACGGTCTATCCAGGACTGTGCCTCACATATATTGCCTGATGTGCAAGGAGGCTATTTTGCTTATTCCTGAACTAAACATAACTTATGATTCTGAATTCACAACTTGATGTGAGTTAAGCAATATAGTAAATACATGCATTCAGAATGTACCAGGTTCTCTCTGCCTAATTCTGTTTGGGGCAGACATGGCTAAAATTCCCATTATTATCTTTTGTCCTCCTAACCCCTAAGAAAGAGGACCCGGGAGTTCAACTGACACTTCAACTGCCAGCTAGAAATTACATTTTTGAACCTCTCTTGTAGCTGACAGCAAGAAAATGTAGCTAGGCTTTGAAGAAGGTTTTGCAGAAGGAACAGAAGTAGCATGTGTGAGTCCTAGGCTGCACGCTTTCAGGCAAGGTTCAAGGTGACATCAACTCTCGGCATAAGCCACCTTCTCATCATTAGCGAACTTCACTTTTCTCCTTCACTAGGTCTGTAGTTGGATGGAACACCAGCTTCTTTCCTTTCTAAAGTTCACAGAGTTGCCACTGTGTCCTTCCCAGGAAAAGGCTGCCACCTTGTCCTCACGTCTCATTGTCATGAGATACTCGGCGGTGATCGCTGAGTAGGATTCTCTACTTGGAGACCATTGCCTTCAAAAGGAATCGTTTCATGTTTCCTAATTTCTTGGTCCCTCCTGAGGTTTGGCCGGAGAGGATCTGAAGCCCAGAGATGCAATCCTGCTCCCTCTCGCCCCTCCCCTGAAACTGTCTGCTCATGCGTGGATCTTAATCACACACATCGCACATGGCACGTGGGAGCACGAGGGGCCAACAGAGATGTGAGGACTCCAGAGTTCTAGGCTGTCCCTAATCTTTTTTGACCCACAGTTCCTACGTGTTCTTGACACAGCACTCCAGAATCTCACTCCTCCCCCCATTAGTCCGTATATGGGACGATTTTGAGGAAGCAAGAATGTTTTTTTTTTTGATTTCTCAAATCATTAGACTGTCATAAATGATTTCCTTATGCCACACAGAAAGAAAGGCAAGATAGATTGGAAAGGAAAGAAAGAAAGGACATGATTCATATGTAACATCCCACTCTACCTCCAGCCCCTGCATAAAGCAAAGCAGGTTATCCCACTGTGCCTTCCCCCTTTTCCTCTGTGCCTGGCGCCCGACTCCCTCAGCTCCCATGGCTACGACCTTCGACCTTGGAGAGGGTGCCCTCTTTGGCTCCACAGAAATGCACGATCAGAAGATAGAGAGGAGGCAGGAGGTTAAAAGGCCAGCGGGAGAGGGAAGCCTGAGTGAAGGAAACTATCTATTTGGCTAGTGGGGAGCTGACGCAGAGAGCAAAAGGAAAGCAGAGAACCTCCCGGAGCCAGGAATGGCCAAAAAGCCTTCCGAGTGGTGAAAATTTAGAGGCTTCAGAGTGGTATAGAAATGACAGCGTCTGGGAGGAAAGAAAACGGTATGAGAAGGGTTGCTGCACAGTGATTTATTTACCTTTGAGACTTTCTCTGAATGCAAAGCAAGGATTGTTATTATTGTCTTTCTTGGAGTGATTGAGTGATTCAAAGGCACATCAGAACAAGGACTGGGATTGTGTGCCTGACACCAGTAATGGGCTTCCACATAGGGCCTCCATGTGGGTTTTGGGTATGAAGGTCCAACCCTCAGCTCTACTCTCTGAGACCAAGATCACTACCTTCAGTGTGCTACTCTCAAAACACATCAAGATTCTCACCATTCCTTCTCATCTCTTCTGCCTCCCCTTGACCCTCATCCAAGCTTTATCATCTCCCACCTGGTTTATTGCCATGGACTGATGACTGGTTTCCCTGCTCTGCATTGCTTTGGCTCTTGCTTTCCTGAGCAGATTGATCCTCTCAAGAACTGATCATCTTTTTTTTTTTTTTTTTTAACACATCAGCCAAATCCTGTTGTTAAAGTGCACAAGACTCTACAGTTGTTTCCCATTTCAATCAGCAAAGAATCCAAAATTTTTGCAAAAATCTGTAAGACCCTGAATGATTCACAGGCTGACAGCTAGGGCTTTTCCTCCCCCACTCTGACTCTCACACCCTCTTCCTCATCCATACTGGATATTTTGCTGTTTTACTGTTCCTCAAGAATGCACTAGCCTCAGGGCCTTTTGGCTTACTATTTCCTCTGTCTGGAATTTTCACTCACTGTGCAGACAGGGAGCCACAGACCTCATTCTCTCACTTGTTTTTTTGTCTTGTTTTGTTTTGTTACAGATCTCTTTTTAAATATGAAGTGATCAGGGAGGTCCATCCTGCCCACCCTATTTCGAGTAGCAAGCTTACCTGCTTTCCGTATTCGTGATTCTGCATGTACTTAATTTATTTTTTTTTTTCTGAGAGCACTTATCAGCCTCTGACATATTATGCAGGTGCTTATTTATTTTCTTGTTTTCCATCATCCATGATGAGAATTTCAGCTTTATGAGTTTTCTCTTCTCCTAAATCTCCTGTGCCTAAAAAGTGCCTGACACTCAATAAATATTTGTCAAATCAAAATAAACAACAACATCTTCTGAGAAAAGATGGTGGAGTGAGAGAGTGACCCAGCTTGAGCCACGTAGCATTCAAAACTATCACGAAGGCTTCCACTGAATTCTGGGAAGATGGTGGCAAGACTGGCAGAGTTCCAGAAACTCCTTACCCCTCTAGTAAAAAAAAAAAAAAACAGCACCAGTTGAATAGCAAGATCAACAGACCAAAACATGACATCTCTGATGAAACTCGATGGCAACATATAGGCGGGTAGAGGCAAAGCAAGACAGCTACAAGGCCCACGTGGTGTGAGTATGTGTGTATGCGGAAGCAGGGGGGAAACAAGAGGTATCGGGAGGATGAGAAAAGAGAAGTCTTCTTCCAGTAAGCACTGACATCACTGAGAATCGCAGCCATGAATTAGAAAGAGATTCAGAAGATTCCAATTAGCAAATGGAACGCAAGAGGATCAAAGTGAATTCTGAAAGCCATCTGGGATCCAAGGGCTTTTGACACCAACGGTTTGAAGCATTCTTACAAAACAAAGCCTAGCATTGGAGGGCAAATGATATGAAAAATATCCAAGGAAACAAAAAACATAGATGAAAGTGAGGAAGGAAGGAAAGAAGGCAAATCTCAGAAGGAAGGAGTACACTTTTTTGGTTGTCGTCCGCTTGATGAAAACAATACAGAAGAATGCTAAAGCAATAGAAGTGGAAAAGTTATCCTGCCCTTTCTCTCCATTCTAAAGATACAGAAAAACGTATTTCACTTAAAATCTTTAACAAAAGGAATTGCAATCAAATTCTACACACAGGGGTCTGGATGGCTCAGTCAGTTAAGCATCCAACTCTCGGTTTTGGTTCAGGTCATGATGTCACAGTTCATCAGTTTGAATCCTGCATTGGGCTCTGTGCTGACAACGTGGAGCCTGCTTAGAATTTCTTTCTCCCTCTCTCTTTGCCCATCCCCAGCTTGCTCTCTGCCTCTCAAGAAATAAATAAATAGACATAATTTTTTTTAATTTCTACATACAAATATCAGGCATAATAAAGTCCCTAGAGACTTTAAAAACACACCTCCCCAAACTGTGACCTAAATTTCAAAATGGGTTAAAGGCATTTAAAGGAATGGAAACCATGAAAGAATGACTTAATTCATATTTTTAAGAAACCTCAACATCGGGAAATTGCTCTAAAGAATGAGTTCTGAAGAGGGGACACAAAATTAAGGAGAAAAGAAAGGGAAAAGAAAAAAGATTCAGAAAGCAAGGGAAAACTAGAAAAAGCACGAGAGCAAATAAAGACAATGGATACTGTCTTGGTTAGCGAAGATGAGAAGAATCATTTTTGAAATTTGAAAATATCAGGTGCCTGGGTGACTCAGTCAGTTAAGCGTCTGACTCTTGGTTTCAGCTCAGGTCATGATTTCACAGTTCGTGGGTTTGAACCCCGCGTCAGGCTCTGCACTGACAGTGTGGAACCTGCTTGGGATTTTGTCTTTCCTTCTCTCTGTCTCTCCCTTACTTGTTCTCTCTCTCTCTTAAAATAAATAAATAAATAAATAAACATTAAAAAATAATAAAATTGAAAAATAAATGGAGAGGAATAAAAATGGATTTAAGATAAAGTAGTAGACATAGATGATAGTCAAAAGAGTCAACCTACATTTAATAAAACTCCGAAAAGATGAAGCCAAAGCAATACAATAGACGCACACAAAAATTTTTTATTCAATAGAATATTCATAAAATAAAAAAAAAATTAAATATTTAAAAGACCAACTATATACCTAAGAAAACTCTGAAACTTAATTTTCTAAAAAAGTATATTTTATAAAATCATTTGTAAAAATCAGTTCTAGATCCAGTAAAATGGAGACACATTCCATGCATATGGATAGGAAGACTCAGCATTGTTAAGAGGTGAATTCTTCCCAAATTGATGTATACATCCAACACAATCCAGGAAATAAAATTGCAGCAAGGTCTTTTGTGAATACTGACAAATTGATTCCAAAATTTATATGGAAAGGCAAAAGACCCACAACTGTCAACTCAATATCAAAAGGGATGAACAAAGAACAAAGTGGGAGGAGTGACATATTCACCTTCACTTATTATAAAACTACATTGATCAAGACAGTGTGGTAAGGGTGGAAGAACGGATATAGACATATAGATCAATGGAACAGAGTATGGCATCCAGAAATAGACGCATGCAAATATAGTCAACCAATCCAAGGAGAAAGAGTGTCTATTCAACAAATGGTACTAGACCAATGAACATCCACACTGAAGAAAGAGAAAGAAACAAACAAAGAAAGAAAGAAAGAGAAAGAGAAACAAAAAGTGAGAAAGAAATCATTTGGACACAGATCTTACATGCTTCACGAAATTGAACTCAGAATAGATCAGGCCTAAATATAAAATGCAAAGCTATAAAACTCCTGGAAGATATGTAGAAGAAAGTCTAGATAATTTTGGATTTGAGGATGACATTTCAGATACAATGCGAAAAACACAAACCACAAAGGGAAGAAATGATCAGTTGGACTTCTTTAAAATTAAAAGCTTCTGGTCTGTGAAAGATGCTGTTAAGAAAATGAGAAGACAAGCCAGAGATTCAGAGACAATCTTTGCAAAACACATATCTGTTAAAAGACTAGTATCCAAATATACAAAGAACAGTTTAAAACTTAACAATAAGAAATTGAACAACCCAATTTAAAAAATGGGTGAAAAATATGAACAGATACTCTGTTAAAGAGATATACAGATGGCAAGGACACACATTCGAAGATGCTCAACATCATATGTCAATAGGGAATTTGCAAATTAATGCAACAATGATATACGAGTACACATCTATTCAAATAGCTAAAATCTCACACACTGACAACACCAAATACTAAAGAGGATGCAGAACAACAGGAACTTGCATTCCTTGTTGGTAGGAATGCAAAATGGTACAACCACTTTGGAAGACAGTTTGATGGTTTCTTACAAAATCTGACATCCTCTCACTCTGTAATTCTGCAATTGTACTCCTTGGTTTTACCCAAAGGGGTTGAAAACCCATGTCTACACAAAACCCTGCACATGATGTTCATAGCAGCTTTCATCATAACTGCCCAAAGTTGGAAGAAACCAAGATGTCCTTTGGCACGTGAATTCGTAGACTGTGATATCTCCAAACAATGGAATATTATTCAGTACTAAAAAGAAAGAAACCATAAACTCATGAAAACACATAAAGGAATCATACATGCATATCAGTATGTTTAAGAAGCCAGTCTGAAAAAGACTACATGTATGATTCCTACTATATAACATTCTAGAAAAGGCAAAACTATGGAGACAAGAAAAAGATGAGTAGGACCATTCACTGCAGGGTGGAATGGATGAATAGGCAAGGCACGGAGGGTTTTTACAGCTGTAAAATACTCTGTATGAAACTATAAATGAGGTTTATATGTCATTAAAATTTTATCTAAACCCATAGAATGTACCATACCAAGAGTGAACCTTACTGTAAACTACGGACTTTGGATAATAATGATGTGTCGATGTAGGTTAATCGATTGTAACAAACATGTAATTCTCTGGTGGGGGATGTTGGTGTCGAGGGAGGTCATGAGTGTGCAGGAGTAGAGGGTAAGTGCTCATTTTTGTTATAAGCCTAACGTTGTTCTAAAAAAAATTCTATTTAAAAAGAAATGAAATTTCAAGGCATGAAAACACATGGAAGAACTTTAAATGACTATTGGTAATGAAAGAAGCCAATCTGAAAGCACACATATTCATTATTCAAACTACATGATATTCCAGAAAAGCAAAGCCACGGAGACAGTAAACGGATCGGCGGAGGGAAAGGGAAGAAGGGATGGCTAGGCAGAACCAAGGGGATTTTTAGGACAGTAATGGTGGGTACATGTCATTATACATTTGTCAATACTCATAACATACGACACAGAGTAAAGTCTAACATCACCTATGGACTTTCGTAGAATAATAGTGGATTAATATTTGTGCTCTGGTTGTAACAAACGTAACACACTAAATACAAGATATTAATAATGGGGGAAATGGTGGCAAGATGAACGGGTAGATGGAAACTCTCTGTACTTTCCTCTGAGGTTTTATGCAGGCCTAACACTGCTACAAAGATAACCTATTAATTGAAAAAACATAAATACAAAAAATAACCTTTTCCAGAAAATAAAAATCAATTCAGTGTCCAGGCAAATGTGATTAATTCAGGCTGTCATCAGTCTCTGAGAGCGACTCTCTACTCCAGAAAACACTGACCTGGCACATTTAAGATAATATAGGGAAGAAAAAGTTTCTAAGGTATTCTGCACCAGGGCACCTGGGTGGCTCAGTGGGTTAAGCTTTGGGCTCTAGTTTTCAGTTCAGGTCATGATCTCACAGTTTGTGAATTCAAGCCCCTCATCAGGCTCTGCTCTGACAGCACAGAGCTTGCTTAGTTTTCTCTCTCTCTCCCTGTCTCTCTCTGCCTCTTCCCCACTCTCTGTCTCTCAAAATAAATAGATGAACAAATACTGAAAGGAAGGAAGGAAGGAAGGAAGGAAGGAAGAAAAGAAGGAAGGAAGGAAAGAAAGAAAGGGAAAGAAATAAAGAAAGAAAGAAGAAAAGAAGGAAAGAAAGAATTTTGCACCTAGCCAAACTTATTTTTATTTATTAAGGTCATCAAAACAAATATGTTTGAAAGTGGAAGCATTCAGAAAATACTATTCCTAGGAGCTATCTCATCAATTTACTTCAAGCCTGAAATAGCCAAAATTATCGAAGTGATCTTCACATGAAGACTGCCGAATTGGTTCTCTGGCAGTGGTATATTGATGGGTGTGAAAATGGTGGGAGTTTCCATTCTGGGACAGAGGTGCATTTTATCATTGTAATTTTTCAACATTGCCAGGTCATGGTGTTAATAAAAATCAGACTGATTAGAGTCAGTTTAATCATTGTGTACGTTCTCTATAAATAACGCACCGACTTCTTACTTCTACATCCAGGGCCAATCACTCCCACCAACAAAATCTGATACATCTCATACTTCAGACAGTCCTTTGTAGAGTTTTAAAAAGAGAGAGAAATATATAGAATATGCTCATTAACTGGAGGTAAAACTCTCTTTACTTTATGGGCTCTGCCCCCCCAAACCAGTGCCCTATTCTGAGCAGTTTACAGGAAATCCTTAAATAATGGAGGCAAAAGAGTATTTACTATATGTTCCACAGCTGTTGGCTTCAGGACCAATTGTCTTCTTGGTAGAAGGAAGCTTGCAAGCAAACCAAACCTTCTAACAAACGTAACCACTTTCATTGGGGAAAAGTAAGATTCTGATTCAAAACGTAAAGAACATAAGGAGATTGCATGAGAATACCAATAGCTGAGGATATTTATTGCTTTTAGAACTCCGGAAATGTTTTTATATCTTCTACAGAGCACTCTCACAATAAAGTAGGTAGTATTTAATTCACTGTCTTCTCAGCCCCGTGGACCCACTACCCACAGGAGCGTGCGCGCACACACACACACACACACACACACACACACACACCACTGTAGATAACTACTGAACAAGACATCAGGTCACTCCTGTGTTTCTCTTCAAAGTGACGACTAATTGGCTCTGTCTTCTTAGGCCAGTTAGCAGCACGCTGGAGTTCCATTTTACCATTCGTAAATTAAATGAAGTTTGGAATAGATGATTTCTAGCATCTCTATGTAAGTTGAGCAGAAGTAATTGCATGGGGGAGCAGAGTCAACAGATCAGGTGAGGCTGTGAGATGTAATAGTGAGTTGCATATGGGTCACAGAATCAGGTATACAATCTAGAACCACCCATTTGATATCTTTCAGCTTAGTTATAAAATAAGAACAAGTGACTTTACAGTTGGGCGACAGGTTTAACAATCTCCTATAAAATGCTAGATATAGATTAATGTTATTAAAACAGATATATAAGAAACATTTTTTTTAACGTTTGTTTATTTTTGAGACAGAGAGAGACAGAGCATGAATGGGGGAGGGTCAGAGAGAGGGAGACACAGAATCTGAAACAGACTCCGGGCTCTGAGCTGTCAGCACAGGGGCCCGATGCGGGGCTCGAACTCACGGACCGCGAGATCATGACCTGAGCCGAAGTCGGCGCTCAACCGACTGAGCCACCCAGGCGCCCCAAGAAACATTTTTAAATGTCTATGCTACATCGAGTCATGTGCTAAACTTGGAGCTGTAAAATACAGAAATATGCAGAATTCCAACTGGGGAAACTGGTGAGAGAAAATAAAAAGAAATCCTCATCCGCGCTGACTTCACTCAGTTAGGAAATTCTAATTACCTTCTTGCTTTCCCCTTTCTTTTTCTGCTGCCCCAAACTGGAAGGTTATTACTTTTTCCCCTAAAGCAAAGCCGACTCCTTGAAGAATTGGTTTCTTCTGGGGACCAAGGTCTCATCAACTCTAGTTAGTTCAAAGCCACTCCGGCTTCACCAACTAAAACCAGAAGTTATTTTATTGTGGTGAACTTGAATGGACCATGCACACATTTCAAGCAACACTTTGCCCAATTTTTTTCCATGTACCAAAAAGCCAGGCATTTTAAGCGTTTCGTGTGAGTCAAAAATGGCTTGCAAATAGAAAACACAACCACCGCAATGTTTTGCCTCTAAGAAAACAGAGACAAACTGGGTGGGCAAGGAATATACGGTAGATGAGCTGAGAAGTGAAAATCGTGACTGACTCATGTGTCTTGATTATCAGCCTGTGATCCCGGCTGCATGTGAGGTTTCGTAACTCCTGAATGAAGAAGTTGATGTAAACAGTGAGGAGATGGTAAGGTAAATATGAAAAGGTAAGAAAAAGTATGGTTTTTAAGTGTCTCAGTAAGCCAAGTCTTACGAGGGACCACCACATTGAAGTTCTTTCTGGAAGCAATACGGTTAACTAAAAATCTGGCTCCAGGGCCAACAGCTTAATGTAAGTTATATTTCAGAGGCTGGCAACTGGGCTCGGTGTTAATCACCAGGGAAACAAGATACAATCAATCACCAGATAAAATTAATGCCTAGTCATTGCTATATCTTTCCAATCTCATGCACAAAGACAGATTTAAGTTTGAAATATGCCTTCAGTGGAATATCTGTTTTCAGAGGGCATATATGAATATGCACACGTGGAGAGCAGACAACGTGAGAAGTTAGTGTAAGGGATGTTAGTGTTGATATTTTTAAGTATCTTCAAATTATGTTGATTTTGTTAATGGCAATTCAAATTTACATTAGTTGATCACTTAATCCATAAAAGGGCTTTGAAGCAGAGCCTTTCAAATATATTTCTCAGAGCCAGCCTGCTTTATGAAGGCATATCTACAGGTTCCCTAACTTATTATGTATCCCACAGACCCATCTTCAAATATTTTTTGAAGATAAAAATAAGACTTCATCTATCTCTCTCTTTCTGCCACTCCTCTGCTCATTCTCTCTCTCTCTCTCTCTCTCTCTCTCTCTCTCTCAAAATAAATAAACTTTAAAAAAAATGGAGGGGGCACCTGGGTGGCTCAGTGGGTTAAGTATCCAACTCCTGGTTTTGGTTCAAGTCATGATCTCATAGTTTGGCTCCACGTTGACAGTGTGGATTCTCTCTTTCTCTCGCTCTCGCTCTTGCTCTCTTTCTCTCTCTCTCACAAGAAATAAGTAA
>NW_026058419.1:0-5117 GCF_023721935.1 Panthera uncia
TAAAAATACTTCTGATTCATCTTTTTCTCAAGCGGACATAGCTGTAGGAGTCAGAGGCAGCCAATCAGAAACCTCTATTTAAAGTCAATATTCTTGCTCATTTAGAATAGTGATTCACTCCCACTGACCACAAACCACTTACAGTCTCTGCAGGAACTATAAATCCAAACTCCAACAACCAAACAATCAATCAATCGAGCAATCGCACACTCTCCCGAAGGCAGCCAACTCCTGGAGTACCTGGTATTGAATGGGGAAGGACCTAATGCAAGAATTTATATCCTAAGCCCAGAAAAAGACAGTTCCGTGAAGATTATACCAAAGTACTTCAGGAGACAAAGGGGAGGTGGCAACAGAAGTTCTACACTTACAAAGTTCACTATGTTCAAGGACCGCAAGGGATCTGCTCCACGCCTCGAGAGTGACTGAAGAATTTACCACGTTCTAATAGAGTTTCCGCTCTGTAAAAGTAACAGAGCTCCACGTTTGCACTTTGCAGATAGAGAGTGGGCCTCTAGCCTCCTGGCCGTTTTGCACAACAGGCTTGGAAGTAATTATCTAGGAAGGTCCTGCCTGTCTCCATCTCTGGCCTGTCCAGAGACACGTAGGTCCTTCAAGAACGGCTAAGTGCCCCTGGAGTACTTGTAAGTCAGAGGATAGGAAAACACGAAAGCAGTACAGGGGAGGAGCCCAAGGGGATACCGCCTCACTAGACTCCACGTTAACCGAAACCATCCAAGTCCCGTCAGGCACCATTTTAACTGTCGACGTCCACCTCGCCTACTGCTGCCATTTCAGACGGAGTGTTGGGGTTCCCTCGGTTACCCCTTAGCTTCTCCACTTGATCACAATGTGCCCTGACTTAGTACTGACAACACAGGGAAAGCTCACCGCCAGGATAGCTCTCACAGGAGTTAGGAGAAAAAGGAGCACCATCTTAAAGATGCTTACCCTGAAAAATACTGCTGGGAAATGACAATTTTTAAGTCTCTTACAGTGTGATTATGGCTACAAGCATGAAAAGGGATTATTCTTAACGGAAATAGAAAATTAAGGGGCTCAACTCCAGGTAAGACAACATACAAACCAAGCTGGCAGCATTTCCCTCCCTGAAAAGCACTCATCAATCATTCTGCCTGCCTGGTGATAATGCTTCAGCAAACCTACCAGTGAAATTAGACTCTTGCCAATTCCTATGCATTTAAAAGAGGACAAATATGTCACACTATGCAAAACATGTGATCAGAAAGACATTTAATTTTGAAGCAGGACGAAAAGTGTCAGCTAATACTTAGGCATTCAGTGCCTCTGAAACATACCCTTTTCGGGGTTCCTGAAATACACTTTATGCACTCAACCAATTTTTGTTTCTTCTGTAGTGTCCATTTGCAAAGGGACTTGGGAGGTACCAAAGACATGTGAGTGACATCATACTTGGGCATGAAACTCCAGGAATAAAAGACACCAATTTCCAAAAAGAAAAAAAAAAAAGGCAGCAATGCATTTGCCAGGACTTCCCTAGAAAGACAGCCACCACATCAGATCAGACGCTTTTGCCTATGGGAACTTTTATTACAGCTCCTATCAAAAGGACGTGGGGGTGGGGGGGGGGGGGGGGGGGACAGTTTTCCGGTTTTCACAGGAAAAGAAGGATTTCCAAATTATGACTTCTGAGAGCTCAAGAGCAGGAATGACTTATTTGTAGTAAATGTGAAACACAGGCCTTTCTCGGAATGTTTGTCTGCCCTGCAGTTATCTCTTATATGAAAGAGATAAATTATTAAGATTCAAACACAATACTCCTAGAAGGCACCATACATTTCTGTTTAAAGCCTGAGGGTCGAGGCTTTAAATCACAATTCCAAGGGTAAGTAGGCAAACAGCATGCTCCTCCCTCCAGAGACAGGTGGGGTGGTTGTGCCCTACACCACAGGACACACAGGCTGGGTGGGTAGAGCCATCAACAGGACGCTGCCCAGTGGACCCCACAGTCAGAAGGGACAAGCTGCAGCCAACTCCCAGGATCAACGGCCTCACTGGGAACTGTGGGGACCCACGCGGCCAACGTAAAGCAGGATCTTGTCTGGCCCTTTTGTCATTTTGTCACGGGGTTTTCTCTTTAGCCCAGTGGGTCTTAACCCCCAGCCCTACAGGAAAAATCACGGACAAGATTAAGAAAAAAACCACTTTCGAATATGCACGTCGAGTTGAGAAACCAGTGTTCCATCCCACCTGATTTCCACCTAATACAGCATCTGACCACACCATGTAGACTTGTAATGAGAACTGCCAGGCAAGCTCTCCTTTGCTCTTTCGAGAAGCACAGAGGCTCTCAAGGGGACAGGAGTACATCTTCACCGTGTGCCAAGTCGACTCCCTGCAGCTGTGCAAAGTGCCCAAAGTATGGAAGACATCACACACACTGGACGGAGGGCCAGCTCGCTCCCCTGCGGTGGCCCCCCCCCTCCCTCTCACTTGGGTCACAGCCTGGTCCTGAGGGAAGGTGTGGGATGGAATCTCTCAGGAGATCTATCCAATTTCCTAGCAATCTGTAACACAGGCAAGAGCGCTCCACAGTCAGCCACTGGGATACAAATGCTGCTCACAAATCCCTCCACGGTCTCCCCCTCAACACACACACACACCCAGCTGAACAGAGCCGAGCACATTCCCGCAACAATCCCAGGGAGGTGACTGCAATAGCAATGCTGGGGATTGCACGCAGTTTTTGTCAGCACAAAAGCTGTATACGAGGAGCGCCCTCCCCCCCCCCCACCACCACACAAACACCCACATCAGCCACCTGCCTTTCTACCTACTTCTCAGGTAATGACTAGGTCCACGGATAGATCAATAGATACATGTTACCAGAACCTTAGGAAGATCTCAACCACAGGGATAGTATGTCCCTATACTACCAATAGAAATGATTTGTTTCTAGGAAAAATCTGCGCATTCACTGATTTTTAAAAATACCTTGGGGGGGGGGGGTGGACGGCAACCTTTGACAATACAGAACCATCACCAGAGTCTCCATTTTAAAGGAGAGTGCATGAAGTCCACCAGCAACAAAGCTAGAGGACAGCCGAGTTGGGATTTGGACAGAAGACTGCCTAACTCCAAAGCTCTTAGCCGTTTTCATGAATTAGTACAGTATAGATCTTCCATAAATGTACTCAAATACTACTCCTACCATCATTTAAAAAAAAGGCAGGGAATTTGCATTCTTTGACTTTGTTTTTTAATGTTTAGTTTTTGAGAGAGAGAGAGAGAGAGAGAAAAGAGAGCGAGCACAAGCAGGGGAGGGGCAGAGAGGGAGGCACAGAATCCCAAGCAGGATCCAGGCTCTGAGCTGTCAGCACAGCGGGGCTCGAACTCACAAACCCACGAGATCACGACCTGAGCTGAAGTCGGAAGCTTAACCGACTGAGCCAACCAGGCGCCCCTGCATTCTTTGACTTTTAACCCAAGAAAAGGATTCATTATGGAGTGGTAGCAAGGGTTGTAGGTTTGGAACCTTGTCTGATATCAAGTGACCAGAGGCAGGTTACTGAAGACCTGAGCACTTTCGTTCTTTTCTGTGAAATGAGAAGGGCGATGTCCAGTTCAACACTGCGGGCAGCCTCAATCTTAGACTCCCTAAAGGTTAGCTTTCTTCTCTCCCTTAGCCAGTTTCCTGCTCTGTTCAACTAGGGATAATAAATCCTATCATCCCACTATGACAGAAGTCCTTAAAAGGGCAGGGGCATAAAAATGGAAATACCCTGAAAAGTGATGCTTTTTGAAGAGCTTTGTTTCTGATCATTAGCACTTTTAATGGAGTCCTAAATGAAATGATAAATTATCACTTAATTCACATTGAGGAGTTCCTATTTAAGTAAATCTGAACTTGGTTATTTCATAAAGCAAATGATCCTGACTCATCTGTTTTTCAACTCTGAATTTTCTGTTTGGCTTGGCTTTGGTCTGGTCTTGACTCCTGCGTTTCCACAAGTCTTCCTTAAGTACCCATTAAGTGCTCGGGCCAATGGGGAATAAAAATGGTCGAAATAGGATTCTTGGGGCACCTGGGTGGCTCAGTCGGTTGAGCATCCGACTTCAGCTCATGGTCTCGCAGTTCGTGGGTTCGAGCCCCGAGTCAGGCTCTGTGCTAACAAACAGCTCAGAGTCTGGAGCCTGCTTTGGATTCTGTGTCTCTGTCTCTCTGTCTCTCTCTCTCTCTCTCTCTCCTCCTCACGTTCTCCGTCTCTCAAAAATAAATAAATGTTAAAAAAAAAAAATTAAAAAAAAAAAAAGAAAATAGGATTCTTACTCCCAAGAAAGGTAGAACATACAGTTGTGTTTTCTTCAAGTAGGCACACAGAAGATGTGTGGGCTGACCAGCAGGTCCAAATGGTGAGGAAGGGGAGTAAGGTGGCACTATTAAAAATTGGCAGAATGTAGTCCCCTTATGGTCAGGGAACAGTTCTGCACCTTGACGGTGGGGATGGTTGCTTGATGAAAGGTCACAGGCATATGCACTTACCCCGAAAAAAGAATGCATAAAGGAATTGATAAAACCCAAATAATAAGGTGTCTGATATATGGTGTTGTACCGACGTCAATTTCCTGGTTTTGACAACATGCTAAGGTTATAAAAGATACTATGACCGGGGGAAGCCGAGTGAGAAGGACATGACAACCGTACTTATTTTAAGTTCTTCGGCATCCAACCACCCAAATAAAAAGTACTTGCAAAAAAATTTTAAAAAACCACCTATGAAGAAGTTTCCTCTAAATACATATGGAAAGAGGTCTAATATGTTTGGTTAAGTATAAAACAGGAAGGCATTACACAATGCATAGAATATGCTACCTTTCCTGTAAGAGCAGGAAGTATAGAATGGATAATCCTACTTCCTCTTGAGCAGCAGAAAGGGACTATGGAAGGGCCATGTAAGAAACTAAAAATAGGGGTTTAAGGAAGAACTTGGTTGATGAGGCTCAAGCATGGAAACTTTTTAGATGGGGGGGGGGGGGGGTTGAACCATGCAAATGTAGCACTATTCAAAACAAGACGAAACAAACCAAAAGAAAACCAAAGACAAAAAAAAAAAAAAAAAAAAAAAAAAAAAAAA
>NW_026058419.1:5217-34765 GCF_023721935.1 Panthera uncia
AAAAAAAAAAAAAAAACAAAAAAAAAAAAAAAAAAAAAAAAAAAAAAAAAAAAAAAAAAAAAAAACATGAAAAGCAAAGTAACCTAATAAATGATACTATCAATGTAGAAACCTCCAGGTCAGGTTCTTTACTGAACTGTTACATACATTATTTTTCATCCTCAAAACAAAGGCCAAAGCCATTGAGGTCTCCACAAAAGGATAAAGCCAAGACTCAAAGGGTAGTTTCAAAATCTTTTGCCAACAATCCATGGTTTTACCCTTTAATCAACTCCTTACTTGGGGACTTGGAAAACACAGCATGCTGCTTCTTACCTTAATACCCTTGGATGTGACTTTTCCTCGGAGACCACACACACCTCTCACCCTCCTACTCAACCTTAAAAACCAGGCTCCTGCCTAGTTAACTTTTCTCCAAACTTCTTTCCTTCACAGGATGAGGAATTCTGTCTTACCTCTGTATCTCAAACTAAGTTACACAGATCTTAACCATTATTTCTTAATGGTCTTTAAATCCCCAGCATCTAGCTAAATGCCTGGCAACTATGACTCTCGCTCATAGAATGTTCCTTCAGCTACAAAGGATTCTTTAATCCTCACCATGAGCATTCAGAGAAATAGGACCTCATTAAGTGGACCCATTCACTTGCTAACAGGTCTAAATGATGATTCTTGGCTATTTTAGAATGAGTACCTATAAGTACTTCTGAACACCAGTATCTCAAGAAGATCTCAATTTTAACCGGACCTAAGTAGATATTCCTTACAAACCAATACCGAATTTCTGAGTGACATTTATTCCTAATACTTCCGGTAAGTTCTTTCCAAAAGAAATTCATAGAGCAGTAGTAACACCTTTTATAAAAATATCTTTTTTAAAATTCCTAACCATAGCCTTTCTGAATTTCCTTCTCCAGGAAACATGTTTGCCTTTAAAAGGAGAAATAAAGGGCATGGTGTTCAGAAGAAAGCTTGGTCCTTTGGTGCTGACCTTCTAAAATATTTAGTGATCATTTAATATGGCATGGGTTTCTAGCTAGGCACACAGAACTGACTTTAAAGGGTCTGTTCTCCTCAAAAAGATAAATGCTCACGTGCCAGGTCAGTATGGCATAGTGGCAAAGATACACAGTCTGAAGTCAGATGTCCAAGTCTGGGCTCCGACAAATCCTAACTTCGTCCTTGGTCAAGTGACGCCCGTCTGATTTTCCTTCTTTGTGAAATCAGGTTATCCTGGTATAAACACATTAGGATATTAGGGAATATTAGGATATTAGGGAAGATTAAATCACAGCACAAATAAAGAGCTCAGGAAAAGCCTACCATACCAAGGACTGAATAAACATTAACTAGTAATCATATCCTAACTCATAACCTAACAAATATGGTTTGGGCCAGGGACACCTGGGTGGCTCAGTCAGTTAAGCTTCCAACTTCGGCTCAGGTCATGATCTCACAGTTCATGGGTTCGAGCCCCGCGTCAGGCTCTGTGCTGACAGCTCACAGTCTGGAGGCTGCTTCGGATTCTGGGTCTCCCTCCCTGCCTCTCTCTGCCCCTTCCCCACTTGCACTCAGTCTGTCTCAAAAATACACCTACATTTTTTAAAAATTTGACTAGGATACATGCCCAATGAATACTGGCTACAAGGAGATTCTGTCTAGTTAACAATAAGCTATCTGAAAGACTCATCACCTTAAGATTGTTCTGGGAGAAACATTGAAAACACCAAAAATGTGAGAAGGTGTATTTTTGACTGGTATGTGCGGTTACACTATTTTCCAAGAGATAAACTTCACTCTCTAGAGACACACACACCCCAAATCCTTATTTCCTGCTTTACTAATTGTTATGGGGTGCATGGGTGGCTCAGTCAGTTAAGCATCTGACTTCGGCTCAGGTCACAATCTCATGGTTTGGGAGTTCGAGCCCCACATCAGGTTCTGTGCTGACAGCTCAGAGCCCGGAGCCTGCGTGGTATTCTGTGTCTCCCTCTCCCTCTGCCCCTCCCATGCTCACATGCAGTCTCTCTCAAAAATAAACATTAAAAAAATTTTTGTAATAAAAATTTGATTAAGAATGTTAATTTTGGAAATCATGCAAAATTTCTTAATGAAGATTCTAAAACACAGGTTTTTATAAGAAGTCAGACCTTGTTTTAAAGAAAAGTTTATCCCAGTGGGTCGCTATTAGAGAAAGTGGACTGTTAGGTCTAGTCAGGTGTGTTCCAAAAGGATTTTCAGTGCCATGTGTTTATCTGTTCCCTTAGGCCTTTAGGGACCTTCATAACCCATACCCCACATTAATTCTCATTAGCCTACATAAGAGGCTTTGTTAAAAAACAATATGGAAGCACCTAATCAGTGTCAAAACCAGTATTTGGGTATCTTAATTGGAAAAAGACATTTCTCATGGGGAAACAATTCAAAAATATTGACTCTGAAGCAGACATTTGTATATCCATGTTCTTACTAGCAAGATTCACTATGATTCAAAGCCAAAGGGTGGAAGAAACCCATTCATGCTATTGATAAATGGATGGATCGATAAAAAGGTCCACGCATACAAAGGAAAATGGTCTTAAAATTCTGATACATTCTACAACATGGGTGAACCTTGAGAACATTATGCTAAATGAAATAAACCAGTCTCTCTCTCTCTCTCCCTCTCCCTCTCCCTCTCTCCCTCTCCCTCTCTCCCTCCCTCCCTCCCCCTCCCTCCCTCCCTCCCTCCCTCCCTCCCTCTCTCTCTCTCTCTCTCTCTCTCACACACACACACACACACACACACACACACACACACACACACACGAAATACTGCAGGATTGCATTGATCAAATACCTCCAATAGCCAAATTCATAGAAACAAGTGGAATGGTGACTGCCAGGGCCTGAAGGGAAGGCAGAAAGGGGAGTGAGCATTTAATGGGTCAATTCCAGTTTGGGAAGACAAGCGGTACAGATGGATCACGGGGATGGTTGTACAAACATGTGGCACCCAGTACCACACAACTGTACATCCCACGCAGCTAGAATGAGAAGTTTTACATTTTACCACAAAAATTATTCAGTACCTACAACACGTTCGAAAGCAAAGCCAGTCGTCGTCAATGAACTTGGGCTAGAGAAACAGCGTATCTGGGTAATTAAGAGAGAGACACTAAGGGACTATAAATACAGCCTTAATTCTCTAATAAAAAGACACACAACTCCTCTTCGCTTTAGCTAAACACTTCCCCTTCTATGAAAGTTCATCTTCCCCCAAAATTACAGGGGGAAAATATTCAAACTCCACTCCTATTCCAAGTGCCAGTCACAGAACACATCTGGCAGGACACAGATGCTGTCTTCGGCAGAGCAGTGGGAGCAAACACGGCAGGATCCAAAGCTACAACCTCAAAATTGAACTTGAGCCATCCAGAATCTTTACTGTCAAAGCAACGCCTAATAAACTTCAGTTAGGTTAATCCCATTAAGATCTAACATTGTTATCCTTTTTAAGTGCAAACACATTTAATTCGATCATAGGAACCGAGGAGGAGGCGGCGGTCTGCTGCTCCCACTTTAGGATCCGTTTCTGAGGTCCTAAGGACAGGAGCTGAACACGGATAGGACTACCTGCGTCTGGAATTTGGCTTCTCTTTCTCTTTACCTTTCCCTGGCAGCCTTACTTCCTGAAATTTGATAGTACCTACCCACCAAGGCGCTTCTGAGGAGAGTGTAGCTCTCTGGAAGTAAGGAAGAGAAACCCCTTTGCCCATCACTACCTTATCCCTGACACCCCTTCAGTGACAGAAGCTTTCGAGAAGGAGCCCTTCTGCAAAGTCACTGTGCTGCACACCTGACCATCCATTACTCTTCAAAACTGAAAAGCTAACCGGGCAGATCTTGGTCCCTAGAAAAGAGTGGGAATGTACATTAGAAGTTTGAGCTCAGGACTGAACAACAGAAAATGATTTCGGGGACAGGAAGACGGGACCAGTTGGTTGGAAAGTTGTAGTGGCTTTGACAAAGCAGAACGTTTTCCTCCATCAGGTTATAAATGGTCACTTTTGTGATACACAGGATACAGAAGGTAATGGGACCCACAATTGTTCTATTTGGGGACTGCCAGAAACCTGAATGATCAAAATCTGCTCACGGGAACGGTCTAGCAGATCTGTAACTTAATTCATGTGTCTGCATGAAACATAAGGTCTACTTCATAAAATCAACCTCTTGGCTTTGGTGTATTCATGTCATTTAATACGATCTGCAAGGATGAAGACAGGTTTAAATTTCAATTTATTTTTTTAATGTTTATTTTTGAAAGAGACAGAGACAGAGCATGAGTGGGGGAGGGGCAGAGAGAGGAGACACAGAATCAGAAGCAGGCTCCAGGTTGTCAGCACAGACCCGGATGCAGGGCTAGAACTCACTAACCACGAGATCATGACCTGAGCCAAAGTTGGACGCTCAACCGACTGAGCCACCCAGGTGCCCCAGGTTTCTGATTTTTCAGAGGGAAGTTTTTTTTTTTTTTTTTATTTCATTCTGATTATAGGTTTCACTAGAATTAAAAACAGGTGGCATATGAAGATTTGGGATTTCTGGCAGCAAATTTGCATATCAACAGAAAATATTTTGTAATCACATAACTCCTATTGTGATCACATGAATGGCTTTCATTTTTCTCTTAGAAAAAAAAATTTTTTTTAAAGGTCTAAGAATCAGAAATCCTCAAGGCCAACACCTCAACCTGCTGTTATGCTGAGGAATCAGCACAGCACAATTGAGACCATACATAAATGTGTATTTTCCTAAAAGGCATGTTGCACAGTCGACCATAACCAATCAGATTTTAAACATCTGCTGTCAATTAAGAATAAATAAATTCCTGAATGATTTTTTCCCCCATTTTGGAAAATGAAATTGGGTCTTATTTCGGCCACATCTGCCATCAGCAAGGAGAAAGAAAAGGCAGGAAATAAAATAACCATGGGCGTCAAGAAAAGCTTACCTCCTCCCCATATTTTTTATTGGAAAAATAAAATTTGTTTTCCAGTAAGATATTTCACTTAAAAAAAAAAAATCTGTTTCTACTCAAAGCTAGAGTTCTATTTATTTTTAAATGAGGCACAGGAAACCTCCCAAGTGCAACTCAGATTTACATCTGGCTAATCCTTCAAATGTGACCGACCAAGTTCATGCTGTTTATTTCTGAGTTCTGTGATTTTTGGAGAACACGTGTGAGAGATAGCAAATTAACTACTGCTAGTCAGCAGCAAGCCAGCAAAGGAGGTCTTGGGAAGCAAGTGGGAAGAAATCCTGCAAGTCAATTTCTAATCACAGTTGCCAGAAACTTGGGGGGAAAGGCGAGAAATCCGGCCAAGAAAAATCCGTGGTAGAACTTGTTTCCCTTTTTCCATGGAATATTTCAACACTCAACCAACAAATCCAGCTCAAATTTTCCTTTCCGTAACTTCAGGACTGCGAGGAAGGTTCTGGGCTCATTGATAGCCTCAGAAACATTAAAACGGCCCACACTGCAGGCCACCAGGGTCTCCAAGTTCCTTTCCTGGAGCCATCTCTACTTACGAGAGGGGAGAGGGAGAGCTCGCAGAGGTGACAGGGCAGGGGTCCCTCACATGCCACAGAAACACACATCGTCCCCCCACAGGACACCTACAGGGGAGCAGACAAACCATAGTCCAATCTCCTTATCTAGAACTGGCCTCGGCTGAAAACAAAACATAACTTAAGAACCACAGTTTGACGGGCGCCTGGGTGGCTCAGTCCGGGAAGCACCCAACCCTTGATCTCCGCTAACACTGTGATCTCATGATTCATAGGTTCAAGCCCCGCTGGCAACGAAGAGCTTGCTTGGGGTTCTCTCACTCTCCCTGTGTGTGTGTGTGTGTGTGTGTGTGTGTCTCTCTCTCTCTCTCTCTCTCTCTCTCTCTGACCCTCCCCCGCTGAAGCTCTCCCGCTGAAAATAAATGAGCTTAAAAAGGCAAAAAAACAGCACAGTTTGAAAAGCACCTATTCATTTAAAAGGTAAGCCCCCAGAAAGGACACTCTTGCAATGCATTTCCGTCTGGTTTCTTACCTCAATCCCAAACCAAACCCATTACTGGTTCTGAATCCCCGCCACAACGCGTCACCTGGAGAGGTTTTAGGCCAGGCCGATGCTGACGCTGACGCTGAGACCGACCCCATCCCCTCGGCACCACCCACTCCCAACTCAACGGACACTGGAGCTTCTGGAGGTCAGGCCAGGTGGCCAGCATCCTCTTTAAAGCCTCCCAGGTGGTTCCCCTGTGTGGCCCGCAGTTGAGAACCCCAGCCCTTAGAACTGCGGGTTTTCTTAATGTTGTACTTATTTTTGAAAGAGACAGCATGAATGGGGAGGGGCAGGCAGAGAGAGAGAGAGAGAGAGAGAGAGAGAGAGAGAGAGAGAGACGTACAGAATCTGAAGCAGGCTCCACAGAGCCCCACGTGGGGCTCGAACTCACAAACCACGAGACCATGACCTGAGCCCCTGCACTCTTTTAGAAAGGAGGTTTCTCTCTCTACCATACACACTCAAAGAGATTACCTCTAAGGTCGCTCAGTCTGTCCCGGCCGCTGCCTCCGAGGCTGCCATCGTGCCGGCTTCCCCATGTGGGAGCAGGCTGCACTCTCTGGCCAGAGACGGAGGCGGGCTTGGTCCAGGCCCCGGGAGGCAACGAAAGGCCTGGACTCCAAAGCGGGAATTCAAAAGCAAAAACTCCCCCTTCCTTCTACTCACACACCACTCCTGACAGCAGACGCGCGCGTTTTTCCACACCAAGCAATTCTCCAAAGCTCCCTGGCCGGGGACAGGGGGTACGGAGGTTAATTCAATCCGGACACCGACCGCCCCAAGTTGGCACGGGCCCCCCACGTCAAGGGTCCCGTCCCACAGGACCGCCCCCACCTCCAAACGCCAATTCCAAGCCCCAGTCACCACCTGCAACCCTGACCCACCAGCTGCAGGAATCGGGGGTTCCCCAAACTCCTTCCTCAAGTTCCCTCACTTCCTAGAACAGCTCGCGGGACTCAGGGAAACAGCTGACTTACCAGATGACCAATGTGCCAAGAAGGCTACGGCTCAGCAGCAGCCGGCCGAGAGGCCCAAGGCGCCGCCCCGCCCCCCAGCTCCGAGCACCTCCGCGGGTTCGAGCCAGGAGCGCTCCAAACCCCTTCTTATAGGGTAGGCTTAAGGAACTAAATGATTGGCGCCTGGTGTTTAACTCAACCTCCAGCCCCTCTCGCCTCCCCGGAGGTCAGGGGGCGGAGCCTGGAAGTACCAATCCTCCAAACACTCGTGGTTCCCCTGGCAACCAGCCCCCATAATTAGAGGCTTCCCGAGTCGCCTTATTAACATACACTCAGGTGTGGTTGAAAGGGGCTTGTTTTGAATGACAAAACTTCCGGCTCCAGAGCTGTTTCCAGGGCTGGGAACAATAACCAAATATTAAAACAAAAGATGCTTCTGTTAGGTTTGGGAAGTTACAGGGCTTTTAGGAGCTGTGGCCTGGAGCCAGGGACGAAAGACCAAACTATAGACTTCTTCTATCACAGAGACCCAGGTGTAAGTGCACCATCTTGGGTTATCTGCAGCATCTCGGGATATACTGCTGTGTTAAACACAAAGACAAACATCAAATAGGGTGTGAAAAGAGTATACCATCGTGGTCTTCCTTAGACCAGTATTTCTCATGCATTCGCATCACCTAGAGAATGACCCCACCCCCAGATCTGTGGTTCAGTCCCTCTGGGGTGGGGTCCAGCATTTCACGTAGTCTCGAAAAGTTCCCAGGTGCTGCGAGTGCAGCTCATGTCAGGACCACGCTTGGGAGCCACTGCTCCAGCCCAAAGTGTGGCCTCCAAACATACGAGATACCAAACAGGGATTTGTGGGGTTTTTTTTTAATTTTTTGCCAGTTTTATTAAGACATAATCAATATACAGCACTACTGTGAAATGAGTTACCATCCATCATCTCAGGTACAAAAAGAAAAAAAGGAAAAGAAGGGAAAAATGTTTTTTCCTTGTGATGAGAACTCTTGGGATCTACTCTCCCAACAACTCTCAAACACACCATACAGCGGTGGTGACTACAGTCATCATGTTGCACGTGACACCCCTAAGATTTGTCTTTACAGTATCTGTCTGCACAATGGGAATACTGAACACGCTGGATATGTGACATAAAAGAATCACTGTTAACTACTGTGCTGGGTGTGAAAACAGTATTATGTCTATGTTTAAAACAAAGAGCTCTTATCTTTAAGAGACATACACTGAAAAAGTTTTTTAAGTTTATTTTGAGAGAGAGAGTATGTGCAAGCAGGGTAAGGGCAAGAGAAAGAGATTGAGAGAGAGAGAATCCCAAGTAGGTTCCACACTGTCAGCACAGAGCCTAATGTGGGGCTTGATCTTACAAACCGTGAGATCATGGCCTGAGCCACAACCAAGCGTCAGAGGCTTCACCCACCGAGCCACCCAGGTGCCCACACATTGAAAAAGCTCTTAAAACACTACAGATAGTTGGCATCTGCCTTGTACCCAAACTCTCTCCTCATGAGCAAACCCTTACCCTGAAGGTAGGGTTCACCATTCTTGTGCATGTTTTCTAGCATTACGACGTGCATGCATGAATACATAAAAATAAAACCGAAAACATAACAGAATAACAGCACATATAGGAAACTAAAATAAACAAACACCCAAGGAGAGCAACCAGGGAAATGGTGGCCATTGGGATCTTCCAGGAAAGGGCAAGCACAAAGAACCGTAACCACAAAGGGAATCGCTATGATCCTTTATCTGGAAACTTCCTCATCCGAAAAGTCTCTTACCTGAGCATGCTGGGTGCCAACGCTTCTGTAGTCACCTGAGAGTGCTAGGAAAGAAAGGGAAACTGAGTCATAAGTTGGAAGAGTAAACAGAAGGACACAGCAGAGTGACATTTCAGTACACATCTTGGCCTACCTTGAAGGTGCTAGAGGAACATTTGAGAAGTTGATTCTTTATTAAACACGTTAGAATGGTGTTGGACTTACCTGCTCGGGGACCATTCCATGCCAGGCACTCACCACGGAGGGCTAAGCCCTCTTTCTACGTGGAATAAAAGCTAGAAGCACCCAATAACCTGGTCTTAGCGCCCACTCTGCTACTCCTATTATAAGGCACTGCAAGCACATCACTCCCCGTTTCTGGAGCTAGACTTCATTATCTGAAAACTGAAGGCGGGTAGAGATCCATAATGACTACCAAAGCCAACAGAGCATTGCTACACGTGAAAAAATACTAGCCCTGGGACGTCGTCAGAAGCAAAGAGAGAAAGCTAACACAAATATATGTGCTAGGCCCTATTCTATAGCTTATTTCATTTAACCTCTAAAACCATTTTTGTAAGGCTAGTCTCAAGAGTGACAGAAGGCCATGGACAGAGAGAGAGAGATGGACTGAGAGTATGCAGTAACTTGCCCAAGGTCATAGGACTAGCAGGAGCAGAGCCATAGATCAAAACCGGGAGCTGGCTGACCCCAGAAGGAAGTTCTTCCCACTACACCATGGGTGGTTCACGGAGCACCATCCTGTTGCTGGTAGAGTCACATCAAAGCCGCAGTGAACTCTGACTCCAGAACTTACAAAGGCGTGCAAGTTTATATACATCAAGGGTTAAGTTTGCTTCCCGTGTCCAGACTTCCCTTTTAAAAAATCTGACATTTTTTAAAAACGTACCTGATAAAAAAATAATTGCCCGATAACACATCCCGCAAAATTGGCTTATAACGTGTCTAATTTTTTTATCCAAAAAACTTATATCTTCCTTTCTCTAATATTCATTTTAAAAAAAACACAAAAAACAGCACAGCTTATAATAGCAGGTTATGTCTGGATACAAGGAAGAAGCTTGGAGGGTTTTTTTTTTCCCTCCCTTAAAATTTTTAGAGGCTACACCCCCAAATTATTTATGTTCTAAGCGCCTGGTTCCAAAAGCAAAGTTACTGGCAAGTCATGAAAGATTTAACTCTTTCACATAGCGGTTACCTTTTTTTTTTTTTTTTTTTTTTTTTTAATAATATTCTAGAGATTAGAAAGAGACCACGTGCCTATTCGGCCAAGGCAGCAAAACAGCTTCAGTGGATGAACAGACCACATAAAGCAACCGTCTGGCTCTCCGGGGCTCAAGGTCATTTTTCACTCCATGTAGGGATTCATATGATTGGCTATGCACATTGGTCCGTTGCATCGGACGGCAAGACAACCGATTAGATGGATCAGCGAGCGGTCTGATGTAGGACCCAGCTTCTCTGCTCCCTCCAGGCTCAAAATAATTCAGCACCATCAACCTCCCCCATTAGGTACAATTAATTTTACGAAATGGAGAACATGAGCTTGGGTAAGGAAAATGGCTGACACGCGCTTCGCGCCGCAGAAAAATATCAACGGTGGCCGCGACACCGGCTTGCCCCAGTTCCCGCTGACCTGGAGGTGCTAACGAGGGACTTCTGCAAAGACTGCATTAAAAAGTCTCCCACACTTAGCCAGGCCTGACCCCAATCCAAACTCTTCTCCCATGCCACAGCGGGAGCGCCTCGCTAATTGGAATGTGCGGGGCACGTGACCAGAAAGATGTTTCACCAGCAGACACCCGCGCGGCGTCCTCAGCGGCTCCCGCGCGCACACGCTCCGATCTCCTCGTTTTGGAAAGCCTAAATGCGCACCATCAAGGTGGGCTTAAGAATTAAAGTACGTGGTTGTGTGGTTTAAAAAAAAAAAAAAAAATCAGGTGGAAATGGTTTTTGTAAGCACAGATTTCCCCGTAAGACTGGAGGTATTAACCAGACACAGGAACAACAAAGATCCGTGGTGAAAAGGGACCTTCTAATCACATTAGCTTGTAGTTCTAAAGGAAAACAGTGGCTCTGAATTTCCCTTTATACATAGCAACTTCAAAAAAATCCCCATTTTCTTAGTACATCTTTATGTAGGCAAGACTGCGTGCCTTTGAAGCCTCAACACAAAACAAACAAGACTCTTTACAAGTCCTGTCTGACCACCCAGGGAGAATCAAATGGTATTTTTTTTTTTCTCCAGTAGGCCACCCCGGGATGCTGCGAATAAAAAGGAAAGGGAGAAACTCATCCTGCAACGGGCATGTACTTTTCTAGTGGAGTTATTACACTGTTTTAATCGAAATATGATGGTATATTTTTCCCTAGCAAAGCCAAAGGAGACCTAATTATTCACGTATGGAATAGAAGAAGTTTTGAAATAGCAGGAAACAGGTTAAAATCAAGGCAACAGCAGAGAATGGGGGAAGATAAAGGAGTTTTCTTCTCAAAATCCCAAAAATCGAGCAGGGATTTTTAAAGTGCTGATGCTCAGAAGGGCAGCACAGGGGCCTGGGGGGGGGGGGGGGGGGGGGGCAGAGGTTCCTTAGAACAGAAGCCCTGGGAGGACACCTCTCAAGGGCCAGACTGCAGGAGACACTACAGAAGGCAGTTTCTGGGCACCACACTGAAAAGCTTAGTTGCACAAAACTACTTTAGAAGCCTAAGAAGGTCTTATGGTCATAAACATCCTGAAATGTGTTCCTCCAATCATGTTGCGTCCCTGCACCCAAATCTCTGTGTGAGCCAAAAGAAAACCAGATCCTGTAGCCAGACATCGGGGAAGCCCGGTCATGTTCCCAGGCTTGGTTTCTGCTGCTAACACTGGGGTGCACAGTGCCCCAGGCACACGGACGTCCCCTGCTGTTCCTCACGTACACAGGGCCCTTCGGCCTGGCCAAGCCTGCGCAGGTGGTCTTTTCTCCTGAAATGCCCTGCCGTCCTCCTCTCTGGTGACTCAACCTTCAGGACAGAATGGAAGCAAGTTAGTAGACCTCCTCTTGAATTGCACCTCTGCCCCTCAACAGCCTGGTAGCCTTGGGCAAATTACTGAATCCTACTCCCTGCCTCACTTTCTCCATCTGCTAAATGGGGATCTGAAGCCTGCCTCACCCTTAGGACCTAAAGTGACCTGCACGTAAGGACAGTCATCAGTTAATGATGCTCATAAGTTAAGCACGTAAGGACAGTCATAAGTTAATGATGCTCATTAACTTACTAAGTGTTGCATCCCTGCACGGGAATTACACCACCTTTGCCCACTCCGGCCGGTCTTCCTTAACACCCACAGCTGAAAACCATCTCCCCCTTCTCTGAATTCCCTTCCCAAACTCACTGCAGTGGTGTTTGGTGCCCCGTCACCATCCCCCTCCCGCCACCACCCACGCCAGACTGTGTGCTCTTTGGAGGCAGGACCCGTGTGTAATTCGTGTCTGTGTTCTTTCCAGTGTCTCATACATAATCAAATATAACCACCTCAGGATTCTAGAATGAACAGTCCCCTTTAAATATTCTAGACAAAACCCATTATTCTATAAATAAGAAAACCGAGTCCCCGTGAGATGAATAACCACACTGTTGCTAAGTAGTAGAACCTCTTCCTACGTGACCAACTTGAATGGGTGGGTGGGTAAGTGGATGAAGAAAAGGACAGATGGATGGTCAGACAAAGGGACAGACCAACCAGCGATCAGCTACGAGATCCAAGATATCGCCAGCAATTCAAACCCTGGGGAGCTGTGTACTCACCCACCATATAATGGCCACTTCACCACTCATGCTTAGTTCGTCTACTAAACATCTCGCTAAAGGTTTATTTGTTTGTTTTTTGAGAGAGAGAGAGAGGGAATAGGGGAGGGGCAGAGAGAGAGGGAGACAGGGACTCCCAAACAGGCTCTGCAGCTGTCAGCAAGGAGCCCGACGTGTGGCTCAAACTCGTGACACTGAGATCATGACCCTGAGCCAAAACCAAGAGGCAGACACGTAACCGACTAAGCCACCCCGGTACCCCCGACTAGTAAACATTTTTAAATGTCATTTCTTTGAGATTCCTTATGACATCCAGATCGAGACAATTCACCATGCAAAAGGATTTGAAATAGTATTCTCCTTCGACAGTAGAATCTCTTAATGCATAATTATGTTCCAAACTGTTCAAATAAACAACAGCTCACCTTCACCTCGTGTAGCTTTTCTTTCCCACCTTGTGTAGCTTATTCATGCCACAGCTTTCACTGAAAGCCAATACCATGCGCCGGTCACGTGCCTGTCCCCACAGGAAGCCCACAGGCAGACCATCCCCGGGAAGAGCTCACAGCTCAATATCATCTCTCCTTCCCCTCCATTCTGCCATCTCCATCTGTCCCTACATGTATTCCGTAAGGTGCAGAACCGGCAGGATAAACCCCACCAGAGAGATAACGAGGGGCAGATTGCAAAGCACTGGGTAAATGCTGAAGTCTGAAGGTCTGGGACATAGGAGCCCATGTCCCTTCCCTCTCCAAGGCTCAGGAAACAGTGCAGACCTCCCAGATGGCAGGAAACTCCAAACTAGGATCTGGGGCTTAAGAAGAATTTCCCAGAACACCTGCTCACTGACCCACACGACTGAGAGGAAACAGCCCAAGAGACACTCTGGACTGTTGCTACACCATGTTTAAAAATGTCCTCCCCTGTCCATACCTGTCGGAACTCTTCAACTCACTGGAAATGTGATGTGGGTAATACATCAAGGAGAACACTTATGGTGTGAGATCGTTGGTAGTGGAGATAAGCTACAGAGGACAAGTTCACCGCCACTGAAGACAACGCCCACAAAGTTGCCCTAGCATTGTGCTAATCACTGTCCTTTCCCTCGTAAGGTTCCAGGATACTCCAGGGGCATCTGAGGTCATTAAACAAGGCATTTCCTGTTGCACAGGCCCTAGCTGAGGTAACTGTGGTGACAGTTCAAATGTCACACCATCAGAAGTTCTACCTGGCCACCCCATCGACGATAGCATTTCCGGCGACATCTCTGTTCCCACACTCTGCTTTATCTCGAAAGCATTTATTGTTACGTGAGATTAAATTATATCTTTCTTTTTTTCATCGTTGTCAATCTCTCCTGCAAAAACCGAAGCTTCTTCAGGGCAACGACTCCGTTTTCTTCACTTCTACATTCCCAGTATCTGGAACTGTATCTGACGCAAGAGAGATGGTGAGTGAATATTTAAGCGGAATGACTGCAATCCACTTCCCAGATCAGAAACCTGTCAATGCAGACCCATCGTTTTACCAAGTCACTGACAACAGCAGTTTCTCTTCTGTTGAAAGTGACACCCAGGGGGCGCCTGGGTGGCGCAGTCGGTTAAGCGTCCGACTTCAGCCAGGTCACGATCTCGCGGTCCGTGAGTTCGAGCCCCGCATCGGGCTCTGGGCTGATGGCTCGGAGCCTGGAGCCTGTTTCCGATTCTGTGTCTCCCTCTCTCTCTCCCCCTCCCCCGTTCATGCTCTGTCTCTCTCTGCCCCAAAAATAAATAAAAAACGTTGAAAAAAAAAAATTAAAAAAAAAAAAAGAAAGTGACACCCAGTTGGAACCTGGCTTCTCTCCACGAATGCCTGAGGTGACTACTTGGGAATAAACCCAGAGAAGGAAGGAGGTGCTTCTAATAACTATACTGGGATAGCAGGTGCACAGTGAGAGGGATGACGCTTTCATCTGTAGTTTACAAGGGTCTGCTGTCATGCTGAGCGTAAGACAAAGTTACAGTCTTCCTAAGAAAGAGTACACGAAGGAGACTAAAATCAGGTTGGGGGCACCTGGGTGGCTCAGTTGGCTAAGGATGTGACTCTTGATCTCCGGGTTGTGAGTTCAAGCCCCACATTGGACATGGAACCTACTTCTAATTAATTAAATCATCTTTTAGGCAAAATCTAGAACTGCTTTAACTACTAACTTAGCAACATACAGGTTTTTCGATTCAAAATTAACTTTTCACAAGCACATTTGCTCAAAGAAAAACTTCAGTTCCCTTGCAGCCTGAGAGAAACACATCATTCTTCCTGCTACTTCAGGAAGAACTCAACCACGTAACAATTCCGTACTGGCTCTTGTCTTTTCCGCAAGACTGAGACATTTTCTCAACAAAACTGCTTGAAAGGGATACATGGTAAATAATAAGCTGCAATACCACCTAAAGTTTATACTGACCCTATAGACGGGACAGTCTATTTATATGCTTTTCCAGTAGGGATGGTCTATTTATATGCTTTTCCAGTAAAAAAGACACAGTAGGAACACTAGAAAATGTTGTAGGATTTCTCCCTCTGTACAGAAGCAAGCCTTGGGGCACCTGGGTGGCTCAGTCAGTTAAGCACCCAACTTTGGCTCAGGTCATGATCTCACGGTTCTTGAGTTCGGGCTCCATGTTGGGCTCTGTGCTGACAGCTCAGAGCCTGGGGCCTGCTTCGGATTCTGTGTCTCCCTCTCTGTCTGACCCAACCCCGCCCACACTCTGTCTCTCTCTGTCTCTCAAAAATAAATAAATGTTAAAAAAAATTTTTTTTAATAAAAATTTTAAAAAAGCAAGCCTCAACTTGCTCACGCGTTCAAATGCTGATTTGATGGATGTCCACCACCCGTGAAATGGTCCCCAGATACAGGAAGGAAAAGAGTGGGATCTTTACAGCCTAGAAGAGGAGCAAACCTAAGTAGTTGAGGACGAAAGGGAGAGAGGCGGAGAGGCAGGGGACAGGACTGGAATAAAAGATTAGGCAGGGGGGACACAGAGTCAAGCCAAGAGAGAATGCGGCTCCAAATGACCTTTGTGTACCCCAATGACATGGAACATCTCAGATGCCCCCAACCCAGGAATGAATTTCCAAAGCAGACACTCCTGGAAGGGAATTTGCGCCATTTTTCCTTTCTCTTGAAGAACGGCAGTAGCATCTGCCAAAATAGGTCCTTGACCGCCCATCTATCTTCTTCCCCGACCCCCCTCACCACCCCCCTCCCACCCAGCCTCCAGAGCTCCCTGCCTACCCATCATCCTAAACAAACCCGTTTGGATTCTCAATCACCATCGACCACAACAAAGACGTTTGTTGAGAGCTGGTCTTTGCGTGGCCCCATGCTAGACATGATACAAACCCAAGTTAACAGACTCTGTCCCGCCTTTGAGGAGCTTTCCAAAGAGATTATTGTTTGGTTTTATAAATTTTACCACCAGAAAAACTCAGGGTACGTGTCCTTTTAACAGCAGGTCTGTGACTTTGGATACAAAGAGCAGCACATTTTATAAGCCCCTGTAAATCAAAGTGAGTTCTCTCGCACTCGAGCACCGTCTGCCCATGTGAGCACAAAACGGATTTCTAAGCCATGAAACCAACTCTTTTTGAGGAATGTCCTCCTTTCTTCTTTTGCCATTGCACTGGAGTTGTTTTTGCAATCCTGAAATAGCACGGTTTTATTCAGGGCACAGCCAACCAGAGCTCAGAGAGTATCTGAACCATGTCTTACTGACACACATTAAATAATTACACCCCAGGATAATTATGTTGGACACATCGTGTCACCTATGGAGATGTTCAGGTGCAAAAACATACTAAATGGAAAACAGACAGGGGTACTATGGTTTCTGCTTTTCCGGGGGCGGTGGGGGGAGGCAGGTGATGGGGGGAGGGAGTCTTCCTTTCAGTAACTCCGTGTTAAAAGTTAAATTGTCTTTAAGGCATTTCTATTCTTATGTCGTAAAATACCATCAGCTGTGAGCTACTTTAGTTCCAGAACATTTGAGATTTTCAGTTTTCCTGAAGATCAGAAGGACTTTCGGAATAATGTATTTTTCCCTCAACAAAGGGCATCTGCAAAGCTTAGCCTGCTGCAAACAAAATCATTCTGCCAGTCTTAATGTATTCTTTTCAGGAAAGCCCTGTTCAGAGAATTCCACAGAAAAAGAAAAAAAAAAAAAGAAAAAAATCAGTAGCCCAGGAAAGCACCAATCTAAACTAGGAGAGCTTCTTGTAAATAGATGAGGCCAAAGTACCTTCAATATGTTCTAGATATCAGACTGGGGGGAGGGAGGGGAATAAGAATAATGATCTTGAATATTACATATTTTTCACATCCCCTTGATGGACCAATATTAAAGAACATGTCACAGAAAAGCCACTTTTGGAATCCAGGTAGAAGACAAAAACATCCCTAAGGTAGGAAATATAAAATTGCATCACTGTTGTTACTGAGAACAATAACCCCGATAACAAGAATATAGTACGATATTAATACAACAAGGCCCCTTTCATCCAGGACTCAGAATATTTTGTACAGACTCTCTGTTGACAGGATGATACTCAAATATGGGGAATTTTAACGATTTGTCTCAGGTCACCGGTCATCTCCAGTGGTAGACCAAAATATTTGTAAATACTTGATTGTGGTTTCCTGATCGAAAGACTCAACCATATAACTTTCAATTACTAATTTGGGAATCCTATTTCAGAGGCATTTTCAGGGAAAACCATATTAGACTTTCCATTACATTCTGGATCTGCCCCTTGTTCTGTTTCCATTACTCCCACCATAGCCCAGGCAAGGGGTAGGATAACTGGGAAAGCTTTCTGTGCTCTCCCTAAGGAATCCATCAATATCTCACTACCCGCCACCCCATATCCCTCTAGCACAGGATAGTAAGCAAAACCCCCTCACACACCTGTTTCAGCATATCCTGCCCCAGGACAGGAACCAAGATGTTCCCCCTTCCCTATCAGAACGTTTAAATTTCCCATCGTTCATCTGATGCTTCTGTCATCCCTCAACACACACCAGACACGGAGACGTCCCCAGGTCTCTTCTTTGTTCCATTTGTTCATGCTACAGTGACCTTTGCCCAGAAAGCCATCCTCATTTCCACTGGCCTTCGTTTCCTAAATACACACCCAGTGATCAAGATACTCAAGTTGAAAGGAACCTTGGAGCCCACTTAGTGTAACCAGCCGCCCTGTCCACACAGCCAGCACTGGTGAGATTCAACCTCTCCTTCACGTTGTCAGGAATGAAAACTTCATTGCTCTAAGAAACAGTGCTCTGTTGGGCATTTTAACGGTGAGGGAACTCTGGTCTGCGCTGAATTCTTGTACGGTCACTGGGACATGCACCCAGCAGGCCCAATTCTGCACCCCAGATTGATAACAAATCAACTTGTTCTGCAACAAAATGGCCTCAGCGATGTTTGAAAGCCACTGTGATGTTTACCCTGAATCTTCTCAGCACCAAGTCCAAGGCCCTTCATTCCTCGTGAGACCTGGTGTCGAGATCCTTTGCCATCCAAATGAAAATCCTCTAATTCAGTGCTGCCTAGCGAACGACTCATGTCATTCACACACAGAAAACACCAGCATCTGTATAGCACAGGGGGATGAAAGGCAAGGGTTTGGGGCAGGATTGTGGGCAGGGAGCCCTAGCACGCCTAGAAACCACGTGTAGGACCAGGACAGGAAGCACTGTGCTAACTTCACTCGTTACTCTTTTAAAGTCTGTCATCTGGAGGCGCCCGAGTGGCTCAGTCCGTTAAGCATCCAACTTTGGCTCAGGTCATGATCGTGCAGTTTGTGGGTTTGAGCCCCGCGTTGGGCTCTAGGCTGACAGCTCAGAGCCTAGAGCTTGTTTGGATTCTGTCTCTCCCTCTCTCTCTGTCCCTCCACTGCTCAAGCTCTCTCTCTCTCTCTCTCAAAAATTAATAAACATTAAAAAATTTTTTTTCAGGGGCATCCGGGTGGCTCAGTCGGTTAAGTGTCCGACTTCAGCCCGGGTCACGATCTCACCATTCAGAGTTCGAGCCCCACATCGGGCTCTGTGCTGACAGCTCAGAGCCAGGAGCCTGCTTCCAATTCTATGTCTCCCTTTCTCTCCGCCCCTCCCCCGTTCTCTCTCTCCCTCTCTCTCTCTCTCTCTCTCAAAAATAAACAAACTTGAAAAAAATTTAAAAAAAATGTTTTTCATTAAAGAAAAATAAAGTTTGTCCTCCAAAAGCACAGACCATCTCAAATCCAATTTATTTCATCCAACTTCCCCCTGGTAACTAAAGCCAACACTCACTTTTCCTCTTCCTGATGACTTAGTGCACAGTATCTGCTTCAGCGGGATTTGACGTTTGACATTGTGACCTTTGACTCCTATTTACTCCAGGATTTTCCTAAGTGACCATCTAGTTTCACGTGTCGGATTCACTTTCCCAACATGACCACGTGTCATCGTCATGATCAGTACGCCCGTGGGTACAACCGTACAGATCTGGGCACACAGTAGGGCCTCCTAAAAACATGTGCGGGGCTGAGGACGCAGCCCCGGGACAGGAAAGCGTGGCTTAAAGGCTCTGGTCCTTCTGGTTCACAAGATACAAACCTCTCACCTGTAGAGGAAGTTTATCGTCTGGCTGTTTACTCAGGCGGAATCTAAACAAGGACACAGACTTTCAGACTGGAAAACTCAGTGCAAATAAACACTTCCAGACAGGTCCAGACTGGAAAGCAGGGCCGTGGACCGCCTTCTATCCGGGTTGTCAGGCCCAGACTCTCATCGCTGCAGTTATAAACACTAATAAATGATGTCCCATAGTTTTACTTAAAGCTCTGTTTGCTTTCAGATTAGACTTTAACATTTAATAAATATCCCATCAGAGTATGGTAGGAGTGGGGAGTAATTTGATTTAAGCTTTTTTGCGAGTATGAAACTCAAGCCGTGCTAGTTAAAACAGGCTCCAGTTATAAATTCAGCCTCACAGGAAGGTCAAGACTCTTGGATTCCCCCAGTCCTCTTCCTCCAGAGCTGAAATGCCTGGGAATTCAGTGAATTTACATATTCTTCCTCGGCCTCCAAGCCAAGTCACAAGGTCCTAGCCTAACTCTTTGTCTTAGGCCCACTGGTTCTGGCTCAGCTCGGAATTCACCTTGGGAGAATGAACTCTACAGGGAACAATCGTGCCACAGGAAGAAAAGACAGCGCCTTCCTTTCCTGGAGGGGAGACCCCACTCTCTTCTTCCTCCTCTCCCACCTCTCTCGGTGCAAGCCTGTAAAGCTGAAACTCTGACAGATTAATGAGAAGTCGGCACCGGTCCCTCTGGACTCGATCCATTTCTAAGCGAGCCATGAGAACTTGGACACTTTACAGATCCTGGAGGAATGGAATCCGAGGAGAGAAAAGGAAGTTTGACACATGCAGAGAGAGTGAGCTCTGGGGCGGGGAGAAGCAAAGAGAGGGGAAATTTTAAGACAAGATGCATTAACACAAACGTAACCGACAGATCGCCGCGCGGAACTGTGAACACCGGGGTCTCCGTTCAACTTTGAAAGTGGAACCATTACTGTAAAATTGTAACTCCATGCCAAACGTCTTGTGGTTGAGGACAAGGACTGTAGTGTTGCCCCTGAACTCACCTTCACCTTCACTCTGCTGCGAATAAGAGGACAGGAGGGATTTTACACGGAAGGTAAAAGGGCAGAGATAGGTGCACGACACATCAAGTTTGCCCTTCTTACCCTTTAGAAACCCAAGCAGGAAAAAAAAAAAAAAAAAAAACTGTTTTTGATGATTCTGAGATGACCCTAGGACAAGGGCAGAGGAGGCCTGAGGCAAATTTTCAAAGCAGATCTACCAGGGAAAATTAAATCCCAACTCTGATTCTACCTGTGAAACCCACATTTCCATACAAATATATTCTGTTCATTAGAAACCAACATTATTCTGAAGTGCCATCAATCTATGAGCTTTTAGGCAGTACTGAGAGACGATTAATTTTAATTCCATAGCAGGACCCTTAAAAGTCTGAACGGAGGGGCGCCCAGCTGGCCCAGTGAGAAGAGCAAGCAACTCTTAATCCTGGGGTTGTGTGTTCGAGCTCCACGTTAGCAGCAGAGATTATTTAAAAATAAACAAATAAGGGGCGCCTGGGTGGCTCAGTCGGTTGGGCGCCCAACTTCAGCTCAGCTCATGATCTCGCAGTCCGTGAGTTCAAGCCCCGCATTGGACTCTGTGCTGACGCTCAGAGCCTGGAACCTGCTTCGAATTCTGGGTCTCCCTCTCTCTCTGCCCTTCCCCCACTGTGCTCTGTTTCTCTTTCTCTCTCTCACTCTCTGTCAAGAATAAATAAACATTAAAAATTTTTTTTAATAAAAAATAAGTAAACAAAAATTTTTTAAAAGTCTGAAGGGAAGATGATGACTTCAGGACAGCAAAGGCTAATTGTTTAGCCCATGTAGATAAAAGCAGCAAACAACTGGTAAAGAAAACAAACAAAAATCTCCATCCTAATCTACATTAATATCCATTTTTCAAAAACCAGTAAATAAGACAATTCAGAAGAAATGACAATAATGTCAGGTTCACACCTAATTCAGTGCTAGACACTTGGTAGATGCTTCATAAACTGTTTCATGAACAACTGGTTGCTTAAAAACATCAGAATTTACTAACTGAAAATGATAGAGCACAGACTGCCTTCTCATGGGCAAGGAATGTAGGGATGGGGAATCAAAATGATATTACTGTTTAAATCTCCAAAAGGACCATGACCAAAGGAAATGAGACTCTAAAAAAGAAAAAAGAAAAGAAAAAGAAAAGCATTTCTCGGGGCGCCTGGGTGGCTCGTCGGTTAAGCGTCCGACTTCGCCTCAGGTCATGATCTCACAGTCCGTGAGTTCGAGCCCCGCGTCAGGCTCTGTGCTGACAGCTCAGAGCCTGGAGCCTGTTTCATATTCTGTGTCTCCCTCTCTCTCTGCTCCTCCCCTGTTCATGCTCTGTCTCTCTCTGTCTCAAAAATAAATAAACGTTAAAAAAAAAAAAAAAAGAAAAGCATTTCTCAAGGCAGCATCTCTTTCAAATTAACTGGTTCTGTTATCAGTTGCCCCATCGCTGTGAAATGAACATGGCACAGAAAGAAAAAAAGATACGATGTGAGCTGAACCAAAACTGTTAGGAAGGTAAGAATCTTTGGAGACAGGTTGTGTAAGTGCCATACGATATTATAAGAATTACTTGGGGGCACCTAAGTGGCTCAGTTGGTTGGGCATCAAACTTCAGCTCAGGTCATGATCTCCCAGTCTGTGGGTTCGAGCCCCACGTCGAGCTCTGTGCTAATAGCTCAGAGCCTGCAGCCTGCTTCGGATTCTGTCTCCCTCTATCTCTGCCCCTCCCCTGCTCATGCCTGCCTCCCTCTCTCTCTCTCTCTCTCTCTCTCTCTCTCTCTATCTCTCTCAAAAGTAAATAAACATTAAAAAAAAAAAAAAAAGAAAAGAATTACTTGGTCAGGTCAGGCCACCTTAGTACGAACTGTTGTCAAAGAGCGTTTTTCTGAATGCCCATAATTCTTACATTTTCTCCACTCTTTACCATGACTACAATGAGCTCTGTCTTCTTTTCTTTCTGCAATCTGTTTTTGCTGACTATTGTCTCAGGGGTATGGTTTATAATTTTTTTTTTCATTATCTTCTAGAGACCTCCTATTTCGTGAGTATATCTTGGTGGGGATATCATTTTACATTTCAAAATAAACCAATCTATTCTAAATTACTTAGCTACAAACATGTGGAAATATCTCAGTTTGGGTAAATACTTCGTAGTTTTCTCAAGTTCCTCTCTTTCAAAGAAATTAAATGATTATCTTCTCACTGACCCACTTTACTTTTTTTTAAGGAACAGGAGTCCTGCTATATAAGGGTGCTTTGTATTGCCCAATGATGTGAAACGAAATGAACCCAGGTGGACTTGAGACAAAAGTATCAGGCTTCACTTGAGCTTTAAACAAAAAAGAACCCTCTGCCACTAAAATAATTTGAAAGGTAAGATTAATTCTGTAAATCTCTGGAAGGCTTTATTTCTCAAATTACATAAGTCACTACTTTCGGTAAACTAAATAGATCACATACACCACATTTTCTTCTCTGCGATGCTTGTGTTTAATTTCCCAATAAATCCATTTTGTGAAAACACTTCTTCATCTCAACTTTGGGGGTGAAATTAAGGATATGATATATTGTTCTTTGTTGCATGAAACACAATCTTCAAATTCCTTTTACCTAATGTTTATGTAGACTTTAATAGATGAGTTTGAAATTTTTGATTCATGTAGGTAAAAGTAAAAAATTAGTTTATTTTTTAAAAATATTTTGGACACAGAATGTATGCCTGCACGCACATGAGCAGGAAAGGGGCAGAGGGAGAGGGAGAAAGAATCTCAAGCAGGCTCCGTGCTCAGCGGGGAGCCCGTCACAGGGCTCAATCCCACAACCTGAGCCAAAATCAACAGTCAGAGGCTCACTCGAGCCATCCAGGCACCCCGAAATAAAATCAATTTGTATCATGGGATTCAGGCAGACCAAAAAATCACGATGTTCAGAGTAACAGAAGAAAGCAAGGGTTGGGTGCTCTGTGAAAACAGGACCACGTCTTCTACCAAATCTTACAGAAGAGAAAGTCTGGTTCAACTCACAACAGAACAGGAAAATATCTCAGGAATACAAGGGACCTGGTGGGAAGACCTGGGCAGATTTTCAGGACACCCAAGCATTGGCACAAAGCCTGCTCCTTCTGAGAGGCTAGGGAAGTGGTCCTTCCATGAATATGGAGAGCAGTTAGGGAGGAGAAGCATTCTGCATTCGGCTATCGGCACAGAGATGAAGGGCAGTGGAATGATCAAAATCAGACTCCTCTTGAAAGAGAATGAGGGTCAGCCCAAGCTGCAGAAGCCATTAGTGTGGTCCGTATAATGCTTTGTCTTGTTGTTATGGACCTCTGAAGACAGACTGTATTTTGTCCCGTGAGCCCAGCCCAGTGTACAGACTTGTCAAATCACCATTAATACACCTGAAACTAATGTAACCTGGTGTGTCAACTACATTTCAATGTAAAAAAAAAAAAATACATTTTCATAAAAAGACAAAAAAAAAAAAAAGGAATGCATTTTGTCCTTTAAGGAGCGATTTTAGCTGTGGATTTTCTATTTGAAAAATGTGACATGCCGTATCTAATTTGCACACACAAGAACCCCTTGGGATTGTGGGAATTCTTTAAATCAATCAGATAAATCAAGTATTACATGCTTTCTATAACTCTGACTTAATTATGAGAACTGATAACTCCTGCTGCATTTTTTTAAAGGAAACTCTTTGAATAAATTATGGTGTCCCCATCGCATTCCGTCAAATGCTATGCCGCCATTCGTAAGAACGAGGAGATGTTGATGTTTTGGCTTGGAACAATGGTCACACTATGTGAGCATGTGGGGAAAAGGGTAAGTGTCACAAGAGATATAACCACTCACATAGACCCCCCCGGGTGCCTTACCTGGTTAGTAGGTGTAAAACAATGACAGGATGGTTGGATGGATGGATGAAGGGATGCGAAAGGTTTTTAATGGCTCTTTTACAAATTAAATAACTTGTTCTTGGGTGAACAACTTCAAGTTTCAGACTTGGCCAGTAATGGGAGAAACGCAGCATTACTGCAAATAGCACTTCGAGCCTTCACAAACAAGTTCAACCTGAGTCTCTGGTCTAAGAGTGCATTTCTTTACAGCTGTCAAAATGAATCTCCATTTTTGACTTATTCCACGGATTAAAATGACTAAAGTAGCACTGCTAGATTTTTTGTGTCCCCTCCCCTCTCTCTGGCCCCTGTACACTGTAACTCTTGGGCAACTTTCCCACAAAAGCTAAATTTCAGTACTCATGAGACGAATTCATTCAGACCAGCACATTCAAGAAAGAACCAACAAAAATTTAGTCATGCTTCTTTCTAGGGATTGAAACTAGCCCTGGCCCCATAGTCCAAAGGAACTCAAAAATTGGAGTTTTATGTCATTTTTATTATGGGCCCTAAAGCATTCTGAGGAGAAAAGGAAAATAAATAACCCTTAGGCCGGTTCCTCTGAGTTGGGGTTGAGAAGGGAAATGGACAACCCTTATTGGTCTTGCCATCAGTCAGAACTTGCAACATGTCTAACAAGATCAACTGTCACAGAAGTAGCAAAATTGTCTCCCTTCAATAAAGGTGTTGGCTATGAACAAATAAAATATTTACAAGGTCTTAAAAATGGATATTATTCCTATTTTCATTCTCTTCATAGGCAACGATTTTGAGACACTTACTCTTCATTATAGAAACAATACCCACCCATCTGAACTGCTAACACACGATCATTTGCCAATATTTAGTGAATAAATTATGCTGGATCGTTTTACACTAGGAATTATGCCAGCATCTTTGATCATTTCTTCATTTTGCACTCTCATTCATTACAATAAATAAAATTTTACTTAGAAAAACCCTTGGGTTCCGGGTCGGCTGGGTGGCTCAGTCGGTTAAGTGTCAGGCTCTATGCTGACAGTGTGGAGCCTGCCTGGGATTCTCTCTCCCTCTCTCTCTCTCTCTCTCTCTCTCTCTCTCTCTGCCTCTCCTCTGCTCACTCTGTCTCTCTCAAAATAAATAAATAAAAAAGAAAATTTTTTTTAGAAAAATCCTTGGGTTTAATGTTTACCTATTCTCGGGGCACCTGGGTGGCTCAGTCGGTTGAGCATCCGACTTCGGCTCAGGTTATGATCTCACGGTCTGTGGGTTCAAGCCCCGCGTCGGGCTCTGTGCTGATAGCTCAGAGCCTGGAGTTTGCTTCAGATTCTGTGTCTCCCTCTCTCTCTGCCCCTCCCCCACTCATGCTCTGTCTCTCTCTCTCTCTGTCAAAAATAAATAAACATTAAAAAAAATTTTTTTAAATGTTTACCTATTCTCTTGGAGGTATTTTATTTTAAAACAAGCCCTTTCTTCAACTAAACTGCACTCTACCAGAATCTATAGTTGTAGTGGTCTCTCCCTTCCAGATCTTCTGCACCCTGCCCATCTTTCAAGGACAAGTTTAACTTACACCTTACTCCCTAGCAATTCTCCCTCACCCTGAACATCCTTTCTGAAGAATTCCTGTTTCACTGTTGTTATCTATTATTTTGACACCTAACTATTAACTCTTTGAAACATAACATTAGTGCTTCAAATATCCAAGGACTGTCTGGCTGTTGGACTGTAGGTCCCATCGTTCCTAGAAGGAGCGACTATGACAAACTTTTTCCCTTTCTCTCCTGACTACCACATCCCAGGCACTCGGCCAACAGTTCTTGAATGAATGACTGAATGAAAAAAAAAAAAAAATGAACGATCACACGCCATGCATTTTGCAAATGAGCTTTGGAATTAACCACCCGTGTGTTAAGGTGATTTTCCCACAGATGTTCCAAAGCCCCCTTGAATTTTCCAGCTAATTAAAAGGAGTGATGAGTAGAATGTTAAAGTAACAATAAACACAAAAGATGGTCACATGCTACACCTTAGTATTGTACATTTGGAAATACGACTTTGGAAATATGACTAATAAAATATACTCCAGTAACACTAATGTTGTAGACAGAGTAGGCTTTTGGGTTTGTATTTGCAGAGTTCTACAGATAGAAGTAATGCAGTGTAATATATGTTTAATTATGTATAAAAAACTATGCACTTCCTTGAAGTGTCATAGTAAGTTCCAAACAGGGACTCGTGGCCCAAAGAGATGAGAAGCTGCTGTGATTTTCCTGGGCTTGAGTGAGGCTACCGTTTCCCAGAGCTTCCCAAAGACGGCTGTGGCATCATTACAGGTGTGCTTCCATATTGAGGTCCATGGTCTTGGGTTGGCTGGATGGAGCCTGTGTGGCCAGAACCCTGGGAACAGCTGGAGCCCCTGGGCCAGTCACCTTCAGACACGTGCAACTTTTTCCATTCACTCCTGCACGCGTGCCTTACAGATACTTTAGGTGCACCATAATGCAGGCAAGCAGAAGCAGCTGGAAACTCTCTTACTTCACCACTGGCTTGGTCAGTACCAGTGCCCTCCCCGCTTCGCACAGATGGTGAAAGTAATCAAAACCTGCTGTAATATGCAACAAAAAAACCTGCAGCTAGGATACAAGACAGAGAAACAGAGAGAAAGACAGAGAGAGAGAGAGAGAGAGAGCTCATGAGCTTACAATTGGGGAATATCTTGCATAATAAGTTTATGTGTTGCAGGGAAAATAAGTATTATTGTAACAGCTGATCCCAGAGTTTTGGGGAGGAAACTGCCTTTATTTGGGAAAATATCTCTTTTATTTTTTTTAATGTTTATTTATTTTTGAGAGAGAGTGAGTGAGACAGAGTGCAAGCAGGGGAGGGGAAGAAAGAGAGGGAGACACAGAGTCAGAAGCGGTCTCCAGGCTCTGAGCTGTCAGCACGGAGCCGACCCGGGGCTCCAACTCACAAACCACAAGATCATGACTGAGCTGAAGTTGGACGCTCAACCGACTGAGCCACCCAGGCACCCCGGGGAAAAAATCTTTATGAGTTCCTTGAGAGCAAGGGGAGACAGAACAGAAAGGACACAGTGTAGCTAAACCTCTGCATAAACACGCTGCAGAAATCTGAGAACAAGGGAGAGAGATGAGAAGAAAGAGGAGAGAGACCAAAGGATCAGCAATTTGCAAAACCCTGCAGTCCATGCAGATTGGATGGCCAAGGAGATATTGAAGAACAAGGATGTCTACTGTAAATTTTAAATTATTGGTATTCCTAGAATTCTAAACACCCTCACTATTACCAAATTTTCATTAAAATCTCTTCACTCATAAGGAGCCTCGGGTAGCTTAGTTGGTTAAGTATCTGACTTCGGCTCAGGTCATGATCTCACGGTTCGTGGGTTCAAGCCCCACATCGGGGTCTACCCTGGAAGTGTGGAGCCTGCTTGGGATTCTCTCTCTCTCCCTTTCTGCCCCCCGCCCCTTGTGCTTCTCTCTCTCAAAATAAACTTAAAACAATAAAACAAAACCTCTACACTCATAATACATCGTTCTGTCTGCAAAAATCACGAGAAAGAGCTTGGAGCTCATGTTTGAGTTTGTGCAGGGAGAAGGGAAGGGGGCACTTCTGTGGAAGGAGAGAGTTCCACTAGAAAAGGAGCCCAAGGCAAGCAATAGCCAGACGATTTCGAAAAATTCAAAGAAATCTCGTCAGGGGCTGGTGAGGGAAGTGGGGTGAGGATATGAGGAAATCGTAGGAGGTAAGTCAACAGCTACATTCTGGGAGATAAAGAGTACTAGGTAAAGATATAATAAAAATGAGTGTGTAGGAAGAGATGTGATTGGCAGCATATAATGTTTCTATCACGAATAAGAGTATGCATATTATAAAAATTAGGTTTCATTAAGTTTCGTGTAACCTCCTTTTAAATGTTTTATTTATTTTTAATGGTTACTTATTTTTGAGAGAGAGAGAGAGAGAGAACAAGCAAGCAGGGGAGGGGCAGGGAGAGAAGGAGACAGAGGATCTGAAGCGGGCTCTGTACTGACAGCAGCCGGATGGGGGGCTTGAACCCATGAACCGTGAGATCACAACCTGAGCCAAAGTTGGACACTAACCGCCTGAGCCACCCAGGCGCCCCTCGTGTAACCTCCTATCAAATAGGCTCCTGGAGATTCTCAAACTTAAAAAATCCCAGGGGTCAGAGGTGACTTTGTTCTGTGTGTTTGCTGTAAGGTCATCAACCACTCAGACACTGACCTCAGAGTTCTACTACAAAAACCCAAACTACTGAGTTTGTATGTCTACCAACATAATGACAAATGTATACACACCTCTGTTCGTCAAAACTGCAATATTTTCATGCAATTACCATCAATAAGAGAAATCCCACATGGCTTTGCCTTCGTGTATATAAGGTTACTATATCGATTTGATGTTTTCATAATCAGGAAGTTGCTCTTAGTGACTTATACATTCTGAACTGTGCTTCCAGTCATTAGAGTTGTATCTGGCACTGAATCTTTCACATTTTCTCAACATAAACCATGGGTTCCATGGGTAACATGTGGCAGACTGCTGTAGGAAGACAGAGCCACAATTCCCTGTCTCGTTCATGATCCCAAGCTACGCCCATCAGGCAGCTGAAGCTACTGTGTACTTAATCTTCCTGAAAGTGTGAGCTTACAAAGACACTCAACTCACCAACTCGTTCATCCTGGGTTTAATAGGAACTGGGCGTTTTCTTCTGGGCTTTAAAACCCAGGTAAACACCAGTCAGGGTATTTTTCAGAATCAAAACGTAGTGGTTGTGTAAAAGGAGAACGTTTTCACTAGAGCAAACTGCTTTTTAGTATCTGCATTCTTAGAGTTCTCCAAAAAAAAAAAAATCTTCTGCTGTAATTAGCCTATTATCTGATCCTACTAAATTCAACCACAGCTGATGATGTCAAAAGCTAGCAATGAGGTAGTTAAAAGCTCTACTTTGTCCCTTAGTTATTAAAATGAGTGGCATCATGCAGTCTTAATGCCTTCTCAGAGCTATGGAATAATCCACACGTCCAGGAATCTCTAGTTCCCAAGTGACAAGATGGCTTACGATTGTGTTGTGTTTTCATAGTTTAGTAAAAACATTCAGCTTGTTTTACAAAGTGGGGGAGGGGGGAAATAATATAAATTTATGATTAAAGAAATCAACGGAGATCTATTTGGAACACATTTTTTTTTCTTTCTAAAAATTGCTCATCCTCACATTTGGACAACATGATGGGGATCTGTAATGCACTGAGGCATTTGCAAACTTTCCCCAAAGAGAGA